>NC_059467.1:42179587-42379587 GCF_905237065.1 Salmo salar
TTCCTTCCAGGGCCAAGTGATGAAGGTCCTCGCCTGCACTTCTCTCTTTTTAGGCCTGTTCCCTCGCTGCTTGACTCATTGCAGTTTCAACGTTATTCAACATATTTTATCAATGTAGTGATAACGCTGCATCAATGTAGCTGGCTGGTTTGAAAATTGCGAAACATTATTAATTAATTCACATTTGTTGACAACTCAATTAGATATCAACCAAAATGAGATGGCTGATCTGTCTTGTTTTCCCGGTGGGTTCTACAGTGAAGCGCAATAGACTTACATAAAGATCTTCATTAAGTTCTAGATTTGGGTGTTCAGAAACATTCACATAGCCGGGATGTGTTCTGAATCACTTGTGGTCCTCTGTAGCTCAGTTATTAGAGCATAGTGCTTTCAACGCCAGTATAGTGGGTTCAATTCCTGGGACCAACCGTACGTAAAATGTATTCACACATGACTCTAAGTCACTTTGGATAAAGGTGTCTTATAATTGCAAATATTGTTATTTGCGAAAAAGGCTGTAACATAAAAAAACACAATGTGAGGCTGGAGTGGGGGAATCTGTCAGGATTTGCTTATTTAATGCAGTAGGTAAAGGACACACTAAATCCAGCTTAGCATCACTCCAATGCGGTTGGGGCTTTTGGCTCTTGCCACATTCAGAACTGACTGCTATGCGTTGGATTGGAGCGTTTTGAGTGACTGCATGCATGATTAAGAATGTGTGTGTGTCTGTGTCTCTCACAGGCTGTTATCATAGTAAAACACATGGGCCTAAACATCCTTAACCATGAGTCCAGTGTGGACATTGGCTACACTTACTGCCACTGTCTCTACCAGATCAATCCAGAGTTGGAATAGGTGAGACCACAGAGGGAAAACAGGAAGACACACACTTTAGTGGAACATGTTTCTGTGTGAACTGAACATTGTCACATCTCACTCACTCACACACTCGCATTCTCACACACACACACACACACACACACACACACACACACACACACACACACACACACACACACACACACACACACACACACACACACACACACAGAGGCTTGTTGTCACAGTGACCCTGCTCTGTGTGTGTCTGTGTGTGTATGGGTGTGAGACAAGGCTCTGTGTGACCTGTGAAAGCCCACCACTATTTGACCCCTGCAATCATCCTTTTCAATGCTGGAGGGTTGGGGAGGGAGGTAAATGCTGTGGCTTGTGTGCCAAAGCTGTAACGTCCTACACATGAGGCTTGCTCTGTTTTACTAGTGCCGTCTACTGTTGATCTAGCTAAAGGTGTTGGCTAACACAACCACCCCCTTCCCTCTGAGACACACACACACAACGTCTCTGTGTGTGTTGACCCTATTTAAACCTACATTAATAAAGGCTTTTACATCTCGCCCGAATAATCTGGCCACTAGTCAAACAAATCTTTAGTCACAGCCCTTCACAACACCTGTCCTCTAGCTCTGAGGGGAAAACCCACACAAGGACAAAGCTGGGACTGTTCCACCTCAGACATGGAAGTAGCTCAGCCATTACAATGCATAACATTACTATGTCCTTCCATGGCATCTCTGAAATTGTAAAGTCATCAAACTCTTCAAAAATGTTGAAAAAGCCCTTATTACACGGTTGTTACTCCCCAAGTTAACAGCAAGATTTGATATTTTAGTTAATTTGACTGGGTGACGTTGGGGAAAGCTCTTTTTTTCTTCTTTTTGGTTGTGCTTCCATAATTCTGAATGGGAAGGGGGGCAGGCCAGCTTGGAGGCGGTGATGTGGAGACCCATCCTGTACGCAGCGTCTCGCTGTATGCTCTCTGTGCCTAAGGGGGAGAGGGAAAGAGAGTGAGGAAGGCAGATTTGCATCAGAAGTCTTCACTGGTCCAAAAAGTTCCGAAATGGACCTGGGGCTTTCTCATTTGGACCCGACATGCATAAATATATATTTTGTAATATAGAGACCTGTTCTGAACGGACCCGAGGACAACTAGACCCGTTCCATATAGACCTGGTTGAAATCACACCCAGTTTGATCCCAGTGATGGAAGTAGCAGAAAAGTAATTTTTTTAAGCTACTTTATTAACCGTAGCTGATATAACGATAGAGGCTGTAGCAGGCGGGGCAGGCGACTGTACTGTGAGTGACACAGGGAGCAGCTCTCGGCTCTCCCTATACCTCTCTCTTTCTCTCTCTCCTGCTCTTTCTCCCCCTGTCCCTCATGCGCTCTCTCGCTCCCAAACTCTCATGCGCTCTCTCACTCTCTCTACCTCTCTCTCTCTTTCTAATGGATTTATTGCCCCTCATTTTTACTTCTGTTGTCATTGTGTATGTTCGTCTGTGTTTTACAGATAAACTGAGAAAATAATAAATAACACAAGTCAATCCGTATAATTCACAAACTATTTGTGTACAAAGGGAACAAGTAAAGTAGTATGACCTGAGGCTGTTGTTATTCTCCTGATCCCAGGCCTCCTAACCCCCCTCCCCCACCACACACACACCAGTGGAGGCTCCTCAGAGAAAGAAGGGGAGGAACATCCTCCTCAGTGAATAGAGAAACATTAAAGTTACCCTTTTTAGATAAAACTATACTAAATATACTCACATCGCCAAATAACTGATTAAAACACAATGAAAGGTCTACACCATTGTGTAGCCGGAGGACAGCTGTTTTCCATCCGACTCTGGGTACATTGACTTCAATACAAGACCTAGGAGGCTCATGGTTCTCACCCCCTTCCATAGGTTGGATGACGCCCTCTGAAAGTCTATCACAGCTCTTGTAGTGTGAACTGACACGTTGTCCATCCAATCAAAGGATCAGAGAATGAATCTAGTACTGAAAGCATAGCTAGCTAGCACTGCAGTGCTTAAAGTGTGGTGAGTAATTTGACCCGAGAGAGAGAGAAAAACAATAGTTGAACATGTTTGAGCATATTAATTTCTTAAAAAATGAAGCAGCAGCCGAGGGAGAGCTAGCTATCTATATTACTTTTTTCTTCTTAATTTACCTTTCACTTACTAACGGATTTAGCTAATGCAGCTAATTTAGCCTACTCATCTACGTGACTCAGACCGAGAGGAATGCTATTTCTGTTAGTTAGCTGGCTAAGGCTATTCAACAACACTGCAACTCTTCCAAGTCAAGGTAAGCTTTCGGTTTAATAAATGTACTGCCACTGGGGGCCCGCCGGTGTAACTGCTAAACTGCTTGCTGTACACTGCACAGTGTGATTTGTACACATGGATTGGATTGTGGGTTTTAACGAGTTAGTTCTAGTTTGTTGACTAACATTAATATGGTTAAAAAAATGTAGGCCGTGTAGCATTAGTGGTTATGGTATGAAGGTTTGGCTTGGAGAGGTTTATGTGCCTGTTCAGACATCTGTTGTGTTGTGCCCTAAAGGGGGAGTACATCAGCTTTAATATTGCAGATAGATCGTGGCTTCCATCAATGTAATTGTCTGCATCATTTCCAATCCACCATATATTTTTTTGTAAATATAAAATACCATGAGTAACAGGATTCTCTGGTCTGATTAAACCAAATTGAACTCTTTGCCCTGAATGTCAAGCGTCACATCTGGAGGAAACCTGGCACCATCCCGACGGTGAAGCATGGTGGTGGCAGCATCATGCGGTGGGGATGATTTTCAGAGGCAGGGACTGGGAAACTAGTCAGGATCGAGGGAAAGATGAACCGGAGCAAAGTACAGAGAGATCCTTGATGAAAACCCAAGCCAGAGTGCTCAGGACCTCAGACTAGGGCAAAGGTTCACCTTTCAATACGATAATGACCCTAAGCACACAGCCAAAACAACGCAGGAGTGGCTTTGGGACAACTTGAACCCGATCAAACACCTCTGGAGAGACCTGAAAATAGCTGTGCAGGGCGCACCTGGAAATAGCTGTGCAGGGGGCACCTGAGCTCAACAGCCAGGACAACGCAGGAGTGGCTTTGGGACAACTTGAACCCTATCAAACATCTCTGGAGAGACCTGGAAATAGCTGTGCAGCGACACTCTTCTTCCAACCTAACAGAGCTTGGTAGGATCTACAGAAAATAATGGGAGAAACTCCCCAATACAAGTATGCCTAGCTTGTAGCGTCATAAAAAAGAATAATCAAACAAGGAATAAATACACAAAGTAAAAATTGCTTGCCTATATACATGGGGTACCGAGTCGATGTGCTGGGGTACGAGATAATTGACTAGGCAACAGGATAGATAATAAACAGTAACATCACCATGTGTTGAGTCAAAAGATATGTACATATAGGTAAAGGTATAGTGACTAGGCAACAGGATAGATAATAAACAGTAGCAGCATCATGTGTTGAGTCGAAAGATATGTACATATAGGTAAAGGTATAGTGACTAGGCAACAGGATAGATAAACAGTAGTAGCATCGTGTGTTGAGTCAAGAGGTAGAGGGGTCAATGCAGATATTCTGGGTAGCTATTGGTTAACTATTTAACTAAATCAAATCACATTTTATTGGTCACATACACATTTAGCAGATGTTATTGCGGGTGTAGCGAAATGCTTGTGTTGCCAACTCCAACAGTGCAGTAGTATCTAGCAATTCACAACAATACACACATCTAAAAGTAAAAGAATGGAATTAAGGAATATGTAAATATTAGATTGAGCAATGTCGGAGTGGCATTGACTAAAATACAGTAGAATAGAATACAATATATATGAGATGAGTAAAGCATTATGTAAACATTATTAAAGTGACTAGTGTTCCATTATTAAAGTGGCCAGTGATTCCAAGTGTATGTACACTGCTCAAAAAAATAAAGGGAACACTTAAACAACACATACTAGATCTGAATGAAAGAAATAATCTTATTAAATACTTTTTTCTTTACATAGTTGAATGTGCTGACAACAAAATCACACAAAAATAATCAATGGAAATCCAGTTTATCAACCCATGGAGGTCTGGATTTGGAGTCACACTCAAAATGAAAGTGGAAAACCACACTACAGGCTGATCCAACTTTGATGTAATGTCCTTAAAACAAGTCAAAATGAGGCTCAGTAGTGTGTGTGGCCTCCACGTGCCTGTATGATCTCCCTACAACGCCTGGGCATGCTCCTGATGAGGTGGCGGATGGTCTCCTGAGGGATCTCCTCCCAGACCTGGACTAAAGCATCCGCCAACTCCTGGACAGTCTGTGGTGCAACGTGGCGTTGGTGGATGGAGCGAGACATGATGTCCCAGATGTGCTCAATTGGATTCAGGTCTGGGGAATGGGCGGGCCAGTCCATAGCATCAATGCCTTCCTCTTGCAGGAACTGCTGACACACTCCAGCCCCATGAGGTCTAGCATTGTCTTGCATTAGGAGGAACCCAGGGCCAACCGCACCAGCATATGGTCTCACAAGGGGTCTGAGGATCTCATCTCGGTACCTAATGGCAGTCAGGCTACCTCTGGCGAGCACATGGAGGGCTGTGCGGCCCCCCAAAGAAATGCCACCCCACACCATGACTCACCCACCGCCAAACCGGTCATGCTGGAGGATGTTGCAGGCAGCAGAATGTTCTCCACGGCGTCTCCAGACTCTGTCACGTCTGTCACGTGCTCAGTGTGAACCTGCTTTCATCTGTGAAGATCACAGGGCGCCAGTGGCAAATTTGCCAATCTTGGTGTTCTCTGGCAAATGCCAAACGTCCTCCACGGTGTTGGGCTGTAAGCACAACCCCCACCAGTGAACGTCGGGCCCTCATACCACCCTCATGGAGTCTGTTTCTGACCGTTTGAGCAGACACATGCACATTTGTGGCCTGCTGGAGGTCATTTTGCAGGGCTCTGGCAGTGCTTCTCCTGCTCCTCCTTGCACAAAGGCGGAGGTAGCGGTCCTGCTGCTGGGTTGTTGCCCTCCTACGACCTCCTCCACGTCTCCTGATGTACTGGCCTGTCTCCTGGTAGCGCCTCCATGCTCTGGACACTACGCTGACAGACACAGCAAACCTTCTTGCCACAGCTCGCATTGATGTGCCATCCTGGATGAGCTGCACTACCTGAGCCACTTGTGTGGGTTTTAGACTCCTTCTCATGCTACCACTAGAGTGAAAGCACCGCCAGCATTCAAAAGTGACCAAAACATCAGCCAGGAAGCATAGGAACTGAGAAGTGGTCTGTGGTCCCCACCTGCAGAACCACTCCTTTATTGGGGGTGTCTTGCTAATGGCCTATAATTTCCACCTGTTGTCTATTCCATTTGCACAACAGCATGTGAAATGTATTGTCAATCAGTGTTGCTTCCTAAGTGGACAGTTTGATTTCACACAAGTGTGATTGACTTGGAGTTACATTGTGTTGTTTAAGTGTTCCCTTTATTTTTTTTAGCAGTGTATATACTGTAGGGCAGCAGCCTCTAAGTTGCAGGGTTGCGTGGCTGGCTAATGATGGCTATTTAACAGTCTGCTGACCTTGAGATAGAAGCTGTTTTTCAGTCTCTCGGTCCCAGCTTTGATGCACCTGTACTGACCTCACTTTTTGGATGATGGTGGGGTGAACAGTCCGTGGCTTGGGTGGTTGATGTCCTTGATGATCTTTTTGGCCTTCCTGTGACATCGGGTGCTGTAGGTGTCCTGGAGGTCAGGTAGTTTTCCCCTGGTGATGCGTTGGGCAGACCGCACCACCCTCTGGAGAGCCCTGGGGTTGCGGGCAGTACAGTTGCCGTACCAGGCAGTGATAGAGCCCGACAGGAAGCTCTCAATTGTGCATCTGTAAAAGTTTGTGAGGGTTTTAGGGGCCAAGCTAAATTTCTTCAGCCTCCTGAGTTTGAAGAGGTGCTGTTGCACCTTCTTCACCACACTGTCTGTGTGGGTGGACCATTTCAGATTGTCAGTGACGTGTACGCCGAGGAACTTAAAGCTTTCCACCTTCTCCATTGCGATCCCATCGATGTGGATAGGGGCATGCTCCCTCTGCTGTTTCCTGAAGTCCACGATCGGCTCCTTTGTTTTGTTGACGTGGAGTGAGAGGTTATTTTCCTTGCACCACTCTCCCAGGGCCCTCACCTCCTCCCTGTAGACTGTCTTGTCATTGTTGGTTAACAGGTCTACTGCTGTTGTGTTGTCTGCAAACTTCATGATTGAGTTGGAGGCGTGCATGGTCATGCAGTCACGGGTGGCCCGTCAGGAAGTCCAGGATCCAGTTGCAGAGGGAGGTGTTTAGGCCCAGGGTCCTTAGCATAGTAATGAGCTTCGAGGGCGCAATTGTGTTGAACACTGAACTGTAGTCAACAAACAGCATTCTCACATAGGTGTTCCTTTTGTCCAGGTGGGAAAGGGCAGTGTGGAGTGCAATGGAGATTGCATCTCTATCGATCTGTTGGGCTAGTATGTGAATTGGAGTTGGTCCAGGGTGTTTAGGATGATGATGTTGATGTGAGCCATGACCAGCCTTTCAAAGCACTTCATGGCTACATATGTGAATCAAATCAAAGTTTATTTGTCACGTGCGCTGAATACAGCAGGTGTAGACCTTACAGTGAAATGCTTACTTACAGGCTCTAACCAATAGTGCAAAAAAGGTATTAGGTGAACAATAGGTAGGTAAAGAAATAAAACAACAGTAAAAAGACAGGCTATATACAGTAGTGAGGCTATAAAAGTAGCGTGGCTACATACAGACACCGGTTAGTCAGGCTGATTGAGGTAGTATGTACATGTAGATATGGTTAAAGTGACTATGCATATATGATGAACAGAGAGTAGCAGTAGTGTTAAAGAGGGGTTGGGGGGCACACAATGCAAATAGTCCGGGTAACAATTTGATTACCTATTCAGGAGTCTTCTGGCTTGGGGGGTAAAAACTGTTGAGAAGCCTTTTTGTCCTAGACTTGGCACTCCGGTACCGCTTGCCATGCGGTAGTAGAGAGAGCAGTCTATGACTGGGGTGGCTGGGGTCTTTGACAATTTTTAGGGCCTTCCTCTGACACCGCCTGGTGTAGAGGTCCTGGATGGCAGGCAGCTTAGCCCCAGTGATGTACTGGGCCGTACGCACTACCCTCCATAGAGCCTTGCGGTCGGAGGCCGCGCAGTTGCCATACCAGGCAGTGATGCAACCAGTCAGGATACTCTCGATGTTGCAGCTGTAGAACCTTTTGCTTAGGCTTTGTCGTGCCCTCTTCACAACTGTCTTGGTGTGTTTGGACCATTCTAGTTTGTTGTTGATGTGGACACCAAGGAACTTGAAGCTCTCAACCTGGTTGAATGCTCTCTGTCACTCTGCCACTCTCTCACTCTCTCTCACGCTCTCGGTCTCTCTCTCTCTCTCTCTCTCTCTCTCTCTTCACACACACACTCACTCACACCCCTAGTGCCTGCCTGCCTGTGATCTCAGCTGCAGCCATGAGATGTCAGTACGGTCTGCTGATTCCCTGCCTCACCCCTGTACTTCTAAACTGTTGACTCTCTCTCCAATAGAAAACAGATGGGATATTTGCTGCGGGCAACCACCAAATGGAGAAAATTCTCATTACACCGTCTACAGTTGACCCTGCTTATTTTCATAAAGCCCCCTCTCAGGGCAGCCTCTCTGTTCGGTTACCACCACCACCCACTCCGAATAGCATGTATTTGATGTCAGCTTGTCACATGTAATGCCTTGTTTGCTGATTGCAGGACATTTTTGTATCTTTAAGGCTAATGACAACCAGATGTCTCTTTAGTTTTTCTTCCAACAGTCAATTATCTTGCCATACAAACCACATCGCTTGTTATTTGAGCTGCTATTGTGTGACTGGTGGTGGTGGGAGCAGTGGGTTGGTAGTGAACCAGAATGTTTGAGGTTTTGGGGGTGTTGGCCAAAATGGAGCGAGCTACTTAGGAGTGGGGAAACAGTCACGTCACCCCCATTATGGTGAGCAGTGAAGCGTATACAAATTATACACGTACATGGCAAGTGGTACAGTATCTATATGCTCGTTAGACTAATGTCAGTCTAATCTTGGTTAACCCAGAACTAAAGTCTCCCGTAATTGGTCAGCTGCTTGATTAAGTTCTGGGTCCAGACGTGTTAAGAGATGCTAGAACAAGGAGCGGAACCGGAATGACAAGCTCCACCCTCTCTCTTTTTGCAAGTTACTGTCCGAATTCCCCCTGCCCTTCCGAAAGTCAAGACGCTAACACCTGCCAAATCATGTTTTGTCCAAATAACCAGTAACGAAAAACCCAAACATGAAGAACTACTGCTGCTCAGTATCCCACGCATCCCATTCTATTCCCGACAGATTCTAGGGTACCAGTCATGTTTACGTAGATCTGTCCAAGAGAGATGAATTTCAGTCAGACAGCACCAGGGATTCAAACACCTACTACTGATATGGACAAATCCTGATTTCAGCCTCCTTAGCCCTCTCATCTGAGACAAAAACATGGATCAAATCCAATCAGATGTGTTCACACTGATTTTAACTAACAGAACACAGTGACTGTTTTAATGCTTCAGAAGGCACACTAAAACACACTCATGCCATTTTCAATAGGTGCCATAACTGGGCTCTGTGCAATATTTAGTTTTTACTACGTATTTATGTGTTTACTACACAAATATTATCAGATCCAACAGCAATATGTGCAATGACTTCTATGTGTAATGTCCTGACCTCTTTTTTTAATGTATGTACGTTGTCTGTTTTGTATATAATGTTTTCATGTTTGTGTTCACCTTCCCGGGGACTGCAGATGGAAATGAGCTAAAACGCCTCACTTCTTACTTCTGAGATGTATGTTTTGTTGTACATGGTCCCTGTTCAAATAAACTTAATAAATAAATAGATTACAGTTGTAAATATATATTTGGAACGTCAATTTCTGTTTCTATTTTTCAGGATTATAGGATCGAGGCACGAAACACACTTTTATTTCCCCACTGAGTCAGCTGAAAGTATTTTTCTAGCCTTGTTGGTGAATGGAATATAAATGACATCATTACGTAATTTTCAATCTGGAGCCGCAGCAATATTCTATTCTGTGGGAGGCTCGGCTCGAGCTCCCCATATGCTGCGGACTCTCCCAGTCCCCCCTTTTCACAGAGAATATTAAGGAGTTATTAAATTAATCTGTGCTTGCTGGTGCGTGTTATTGCAGTGCAGAGATTTACAGCGAATGAAGCCGTTAGGCCGCCTTTAAGCCGATTTATTAAGGGGTGCCGGGAATCACCAAATAAACCTGATAACCTGTTTTATTTTGCACAAGTGAACACTTACCGGCCGTCAAATCCGCTTATATTAACGCGCCCCCCCTTTATATAAGTTTCCTATTTACGGGAATGGAATTGTATACAGAGGAAATGTTTCTATTCTTACAAGACTTCTTTGCTAATGTTATACTGTGTTCAGAATGTATTGTCTAGAATGAGTGAGTGGCGTAGGTTGATGTAAAAAAGCATTATTTCATCATTGCATGAGGATGTCATCTGCATGTCATTTTGACTCGTGATTGTTATTCACTGTATATTTATTCCTTGTGTCATTATTTCAATTTTTTTAATTTGGTATCTTTTATCTTTAACTCTGCATTGTTGGAAAAGGACCTGTCAGTAAGCATTTCACTGTTAGTCTACACCTGTTGTTTCCCAAGCATGTGACAAATTACATTTGATTTGATTTGTATGCTAGCTAAATAGGTGTATGTTCATCTTCTGCTCATCTTATTTCTATGGTCAGTGCTGTCCGGGATCCTTGGGACGTCCCTACCCTAAACCCTTACCTTGCCCTAACCTTAACCCTTACCTTACCCTAACCTTAACCCTTACCTTACCCTACCCTAAACCCTTACCTTGCCCTAACCTTAACCCTTACCCTAACCTTAACCCTTACCTTACCCTAACCTTAACCCTTACCTTACCCTAACCTTAACCCTTACCTTACCCTACCCTAAACCCTTACCTTGCCCTGACCTTAACCCTTACCTTGCCCTAACCTTAACCCTTACCTTACCGTAACCTAAACCCTTACCTTGCCCTAACCTAAACCCTTACCTTAACCCTTACCTTACCTTAACCCTTACCTTACCCTAACCTTAACCCTTACCTTACCCTAACCTTAACAGTTACCTTACCCTAACCTTAACCCTTACCTTACCCTAACCTTAACGCTTACCTTACCTTACCCTAACCTTAACCCTTACCTTAACCATTACCTTATCCTTACCTAACTCTTAACTAACCTTAACCCTTACCTTGCCCTAACCTTAACCCTTACCTTACCCTAACCTTAACCCTTACCTTACAGTAACCTAAACCCTTACCTTGCACTAACCTTAACCCTTACCTTTCCCTAACCTTAACCCTTACCTTTCCCTAACCTTAACCCTTACCTTTCCCTAACCTTAACCCTTACCTTGCCCTAACCTTAACCCTTACCTTGCCCTAACCTTAACCCTTACCTTACCCTAACCTAAACCCTTACCTTGCCCTAACCTTAACCCTTACCTTAACCCTTACCTTACCTTAACCCTTACCTTACCCTAACCTTAACCCTTACCTTACCCTAACCTTAACTCTTACCTTACCCTAACCTTAACCCTTACCTTACCCTAACCTTAACGCTTACCTTACCCTAACCTTAACCCTTACCTTACCATAACCTTAACCCTTACCTTACCCTAACCTTAACCCTTACCTTGCCCTAACCTTAACCCTTACCTTGCCCTAACCTTAACCCTTACCTTGCCCTAACCTTAACCCTTACCTTGCCCTAACCTTAACCCTTACCTTAGCCCTAACCTAAACCCTTACCTTACCTTAACCCTTACCTTGCCCTAACCTTAACCCTTACCTTGCCCTAACCTTAACCCTTACCTTGCCCTAACCTTAACCCTTACCTTGCCCTAACCTAAACCCTTACCTTGCCCTAACCTTAACCCTTACCTTACCCTAACCTTAACCCTTACCTTACCCTAACCTTAACGCTTACCTTACCCTAACCTAAACCCTTACCTTAACCCTTACCTTACCTTAACCCTTACCTTGCCCTAACCTTAACCCTTACCTTACCCTAACCTTAACCCTTACCTTACCCTAACCTTAACCCTTACCTTACCCTAACCTTAACGCTTACCTTACCCTAACCTTAACCCTTACCTTAACCATTACCTTATCCTTACCTAACTCTTAACTAACCTTAACCCTTACCTAACCCTAACCTTAACCCTAACCTTAACCCTAACCTTAACCCTTACCGTAACCATTACCTTACCCTTACCTAACCCTTACCTTGCCCTAACCTTAACCCTTACCTTAACCCTTACCTTACCTTAACCCTTACCTTACCCTAACCTTAACCCTTACCTTACCCTAACCTTAACCCTTACCTTACCCTAACCTTAACCCTTACCTTAACCCTTACCTTAACCATTACCTTACCCTTACCTTAACCATTACCTTACCCTTACCTAACCCTAACCTTAACCATTACCTAACCCTAACCTTAACCCTTACCTAACCCTAACCTTAACCCTTACCTTAACCATTACCTTATCCTTCCCTAACTCTTAACTAACCTTAACCCTTACCTAACCCTAACCTTAACCCTTACCTTAACCATTACCTTACCCTTACCTTAACCATTACCTTAACCTTACCTAACCCTAACCTTAACCTTTACCTAACCCTAACCTTAACCCTAACCTTAACCCTTACCTAACCCTAACCCTAACCCTTACCTTACCCTAACCCTAACCCTAACCCTTACCTTAACCCTTACCTTAACCCTTACCTTAACCCTTACCTTAACCCTTACCTTACCCTAACCTTAACCCTTACCCTAACCTTAACCCTTACCTTTCCCTAACCTTAACCCTTACCTTACCCTAACCTTAACCCTTACCTTACCCTAACCTTAACCCTTACCTTACCCTACCCTAAACCCTTACCTTGCCCTAACCTTAACCCTTACCTTGCCCTAACCTTAACCCTTACCTTACCGTAACCTAAACCCTTACCTTGCCCTAACCTAAACCCTTACCTTAACCCTTACCTTACCTTAACCCTTACCTTACCCTAACCTTAACCCTTACCTTACCCTAACCTTACCCTAACCTTAACAGTTACCTTACCCTAACCTTAACCCTTACCTTGCCCTAACCTTAACGCTTACCTTACCCTAACCTTAACCCTTACCTTACCCTAACCTTAACGCTTACCTTACCCTAACCTCAACCCTTACCTTAACCATTACCTTATCCTTACCTAACTCTTAACTAACCTTAACCCTTACCTTGCCCTAACCTTAACCCTTACCTTACCCTAACCTTAACCCTTACCTTACGTAACCTAAACCCTTACCTTGCACTAACCTTAACCCTTACCTTTCCCTAACCTTAACCCTTACCTTTCCCTAACCTTAACCCTTACCTTTCCCTAACCTTAACCCTTACCTTGCCCTAACCTTAACCCTTACCTTGCCCTAACCTTAACCCTTACCTTACCCTAACCTAAACCCTTACCTTGCCCTAACCTTAACCCTTACCTTAACCCTTACCTTACCTTAACCCTTACCTTGCCCTAACCTTAACCCTTACCTTACCCTAACCTTAACCCTTACCTTACCCTAACCTTAACCCTTACCTTACCCTAACCTTAACGCTTACCTTACCCTAACCTTAACCCTTACCTTAACCATTACCTTATCCTTACCTAACTCTTAACTAACCTTAACCCTTACCTAACCCTAACCTTAACCCTAACCTTAACCCTAACCTTAACCCTAACCTTAACCATTACCTTACCCTTACCTAACCCTTACCTTGCCCTAACCTTAACCCTTACCTTACCCTAACCTAAACCCTTACCTTGCCCTAACCTTAACCCTTACCTTAACCCTTACCTTACCTTAACCCTTACCTTACCCTAACCTTAACCCTTACCTTACCCTAACCTTAACCCTTACCTTACCCTAACCTTAACCCTTACCTTAACCCTTACCTTAACCATTACCTTACCCTTACCTAACCCTAACCTTAAC
This sequence comes from Salmo salar, assembly GCF_905237065.1. NCBI lineage: Eukaryota > Metazoa > Chordata > Actinopteri > Salmoniformes > Salmonidae > Salmo > Salmo salar. The sequence continues at coordinate 42,193,585 of NC_059467.1, forward strand.
CATTACCTAACCCTAACCTTAACCATTACCTAACCCTAACCTTAACCCTTACCTTAACCCTAACCTTATCCTTACCTAACTCTTAACTAACCTTAACCCTTACCTAACCCTAACCTTAACCCTTACCTTAACCATTACCTTACCCTTACCTTAACCATTACCTTACCCTTACCTAACCCTAACCTTAACCCTTACCTAACCCTAACCTTAACCCTTACCTTAACCCTTACCTTACCCTAACCTTAACCCTTACCCTAACCTTAACCCTTACCTTTCCCTAACCTTAACCCTTACCTTGCCCTAACCTTAACCCTTACCTTACCCTAACCTTAACCCTTACCTTGCCCTAACCTTAACCCTTACCTTGCCCTAACCTTAACCCTTACCTTACCCTAACCTTAACCCTTACCTTACCCTAACCTTAACCCTAACCTTACCCTAACCTTACCCTAACCTTAACCCTTACCTTGCCCTAACCTTAACCCTTACCTTGCCCTAACCTTAACCCTTACCTTGCCCTAACCTTAACCCTTACCTTACCCTAACCTTAACCCTTACCTTACCCTAACCTTAACCCTTACCTTATCCTAACCTTAACGCTTACCTTACCCTAACCTTAACCCTTACCTTAACCATTACCTTATCCTTACCTAACTCTTAACTAACCTTAACCCTTACCTAACCCTAACCTTAACCCTTACCTTAACCATTACCTTACCCTTACCTTAACCATTACCTTACCCTTACCTAACCCTAACCTTAACCATTACCTAACCCTAACCTTAACCCTTACCTAACCCTAACCTTAACCCTTACCTTAACCATTACCTTATCCTTACCTAACTCTTAACTAACCTTAACCCTTACCTAACCCTAACCTTAACCCTTACCTTAACCATTACCTTACCCTTACCTTAACCATTACCTTACCCTTACCTAACCCTAACCTTAACCTTACCTAACCCTAACCTTAACCCTTACCTAACCCTAACCTTAACCCTTACCTTAACCCTTACCTTACCCTAACCTTAACCCTTACCTTACCTAACCTTAACCCTTACCTTTCCCTAACCTTAACCCTTACCTTACCCTAACCTTAACCCTTACCTTACCCTAACCTTAACCCTTACCCTAACCTTAACCCTTACCTTTCCCTAACCTTAACCCTTACCTTACCCTAACCTTAACCCTTACCTTACCCTAACCTTAACCCTTACCTTACCCTACCCTAAACCCTTACCTTGCCCTGACCTTAACCCTTACCTTGCCCTAACCTTAACCCTTACCTTACCGTAACCTAAACCCTTACCTTGCCCTAACCTAAACCCTTACCTTAACCCTTACCTTACCTTAACCCTTACCTTGCCCTAACCTTAACCCTTACCTTACCGTAACCTAAACCCTTACCTTGCACTAACCTTAACCCTTACCTTTCCCTAACCTTAACCCTTACCTTTCCCTAACCTTAACCCTTACCTTTCCCTAACCTTAACCCTTACCTTGCCCTAACCTTAACCCTTACCTTGCCCTAACCTTAACCCTTACCTTACCCTAACCTAAACCCTTACCTTGCCCTAACCTTAACCCTTACCTTAACCCTTACCTTACCTTAACCCTTACCTTGCCCTAACCTTAACCCTTACCTTACCCTAACCTTAACCCTTACCTTACCCTAACCTTAACCCTTACCTTACCCTAACCTTAACGCTTACCTTACCCTAACCTTAACCCTTACCTTAACCATTACCTTATCCTTACCTAACTCTTAACTAACCTTAACCCTAACCTTAACCCTAACCTTAACCCTAACCTTAACCCTTACCGTAACCATTACCTTACCCTTACCTAACCCTTACCTTGCCCTAACCTTAACCCTTACCTTACCCTAACCTAAACCCTTACCTTGCCCTAACCTTAACCCTTACCTTAACCCTTACCTTACCTTAACCCTTACCTTACCCTAACCTTAACCCTTACCTTACCCTAACCTTAACCCTTACCTTACCCTAACCTTAACCCTTACCTTAACCCTTACCTTAACCCTTACCTTACCCTTACCTTAACCATTACCTTACCCTTACCTAACCCTAACCTTAACCATCACCTAACCCTAACCTTAACCCTTACCTAACCCTAACCTTAACCCTTACCTAACCCTAACCTTAACCCTTACCTTAACCATTACCTTATCCTTACCTAACTCTTAACTAACCTTAACCCTTACCTAACCCTAACCTTAACCCTTACCTTAACCATTACCTTACCCTTACCTTAACCATTACCTTACCCTTACCTAACCCTAACCTTAACCTTTACCTAACCCTAACCTTAACCCTTACCTAACCCTAACCTTAACCCTTACCTTAACCCTTACCTTACCCTAACCTTACCCTAACCTTAACCCTTACCCTAACCTTAACCCTTACCTTTCCCTAACCTTAACCCTTACCCTAACCTTAACCCTTACCTTTCCCTAACCTTAACCCTTACCTTGCCCTAACCTTAACCCTTACCTTACCCTAACCTTAACCCTTACCTTACCCTAACCTTAACCCTAACCTTACCCTAACCTTACCCTAACCTTAACCCTTACCTTGCCCTAACCTTAACCCTTACCTTGCCCTAACCTTAACCCTTACCTTGCCCTAACCTTAACCCTTACCTTACCCTAACCTTAACCCTTACCTTATCCTAACCTTAACGCTTACCTTACCCTAACCTTAACCCTTACCTTAACCATTACCTTATCCTTACCTAACTCTTAACTAACCTTAACCCTTACCTAACCCTAACCTTAACCCTTACCTTAACCATTACCTTACCCTTACCTTAACCATTACCTTACCCTTACCTAACCCTAACCTTAACATTTACCTAACCCTAACCTTAACCCTTACCTAACCCTAACCTTAACCCTTACCTTAACCCTTACCTTGCCCTAACCTTAACCCTTACCTTGCCCTAACCTTAACCCTTACCTTACCCTAACCTTAACCCTTACCTTACCCTAACCTTAACCCTTACCTTATCCTAACCTTAACGCTTACCTTACCCTAACCTTAACCCTTACCTTAACCATTACCTTATCCTTACCTAACTCTTAACTAACCTTAACCCTTACCTAACCCTAACCTTAACCCTTACCTTAACCATTACCTTACCCTTACCTTAACCATTACCTTACCCTTACCTAACCCTAACCTTAACCTTTACCTAACCCTAACCTTAACCCTTACCTAACCCTAACCTTAACCCTTACCTTAACCATTACCTTACCCTTACCTAACTCTTAACTAACCTTAACCCTTACCTAACCCTAACCTTAACCCTTACCTTAACCATTACCTTACCCTTACCTTAACCATTACCTTACCCTTACCTAACCCTAACCTTAACCTTTACCTAACCCTAACCTTAACCCTTACCTAACCCTAACCTTAACCCTTACCTTAACCATTACCTTACCCTTACCTAACTCTTAACTAACCTTAACCCTTAACTAACCTTAACCCTTACCTAACCCTAACCTCCCAAGGAACCCAGATAGCACATACCATGTTTCTATGGAATATCACTTTAAGTTGAGTGGCAGCCATTTGTGTGTGTGAGTGAGTGAGATCTCTCTGACCGGATCAGCAGGGTTAGCACTCACGGATTCAGGCCCAGAATTGTAACCTCATTTACCAGAGTGTATGCCAGCAGTGTAAACATTTAATCCAGCGGCAGATTTCCGGGCTCCTTTGGGACAACAGTTTATCTGGTGTTTTTTTTGGCTTCCAAACAATGTCTGCTTTAAATTACTCTGGCAAAATTGCTTTACAGGGTCCATGCATGATTAAATATTAATTATGTTAAACTAGGCACTTTCTTTGTATATAAATCCATATTAGATTTGGCTGGCAGGCTGCCTGAAGCCACATGATGGATTCCTGGTGTAAAAACCGCTGACTCCTTAGCAGGTTCTTTCTTCTGGCTTTGTTTGTTTTTGTTCTGATGTAAATGACGACTTGTTGATATTTCACTACCTTTTTGGTCCAGTCGGCCCTGGCACACACGGTCCTTTCAGAGAGGGGAAATGTCTGGATTTACAGCATGGGAGAATAAACAAGTCCAACAGCAGGGGAGAGACACTGATCCCACTCAAAAACGGCCAAAGTGTGTGTGTGTGTGTGATGCAAGAGAAGAGGGTTGTGTGTGTATGTACATTCGTGTGTTAAGGGAGGGGAAGAAGGCAACCATTCCTTTTCAAATAGGGCCAGCTTCCCAAAAAATATTTTATTTTTCCCAGCTAAATATACGTCTTGATTGGAAAGATGACTTAAAAGACCTCATGGAAAATAAATTCTGAAGTATTTGGAATTCCTGTGTGGATTCACCGGGGCCGCTTAGCGTGAGCCACTGTCTATTTGTTTTCCGACTGCAGGAGGGATTGGGGTTGTGTTAACACAGTAGATATGTGGTGTGTTGGGGTTGTGTTAACACAGTAGATATGTGGTGTGTTGGGGTTGTGTTAACACAGTAGATATGTGGTGTGTTGGGGTTGTGTTAACACAGTAGATATGTGGTGTGTTGGGGTTGTTAACACAGTAGATATGTGGTGTGTTGGGGTTGTGTTAACACAGTAGATATGTGGTGTGTTGGGGTTGTGTTAACACAGTAGATATGTGGTGTGTTGGGGTTGTATTAACACAGTAGGTGTGTTGGGGTTGTATTAACACAGTAGGTGTGTTGGGGTTGTATTAACACAGTAGGTGTGTTGGGGTTGTATTAACATAGTAGATATGTGGTGTGTTGGGGTTGTATTAACACAGTAGATATGTGGTGTGTTGGGGTTGTATTAACACAGTAGATATGTGGTGTGTTGGGGTTGTATTAACACAGTAGATTTGGGGTTGTATTAACACAGTAGATATGTGGTGTGTTGGGGTTGTATTAACACAGTAGATATGTGGTGTGTTGTGGTTGTGTTAACACTAGATATGTGGTGTGTTGGGGTTGTATTAACATAGTAGATATGTGGTGTGTTGGGGTTGTGTTAACAAAGTAAATATGTGGTGTGTTGGGGTTGTGTTAACACAGTAGATATGTGGTGTGTTGGGGTTGTGTTAACACAGTAGATATGTGGTGTGTTGGGGTTGCGTTAACACAGTAAATATGTGGTGTGTTGGGGTTGTGTTAACACAGTAGATATGTGGTGTGTTGGGGTTGTGTTAACACAGTAGATATGTGGTGTGTTGGGGTTGTGTTAACACAGTAGATATGTGGTGTGTTGGGGTTGCGTTAACACAGTAAATATGTGGTGTGTTGGGGTTGCGTTAACACAGTAGATATGTGGTGTGTTGGGGTTGTGTTAACACAGTAGATATGTGGTGTGTTGGGGTTGTGTTAACACAGTAGATATGTGGTGTGTTGGGGTTGTGTTAACACAGTAGATATGTGGTGTGTTGTGGTTGTGTTAACACTAGATATGTGGTGTGTTGGGGTTGTGTTAACACAGTAGATATGTGGTGTGTTGGGGTTGTGTTAACACAGTAAATATGTGGTGTGTTGGGGTTGTGTTAACACAGTAGATATGTGGTGTGTTGGGGTTGTATTAACACAGTAGATATGTGGTGTGTTGGGGTTGTGTTAACACAGTAGATATGTGGTGTGTTGGGGTTGTATTAACACAGTAGATATGTGGTGTGTTGGGGTTGTGTTAACACAGTAGATATGTGGTGTGTTGGGGTTGTTAACACAGTAGATATGTGGTGTGTTGGGGTTGTATTAACACAGTAGTTATGTGGTGTGTTGGGGTTGTGTTAACAAAGTAAATATGTGGTGTGTTGGGGTTGTGTTAACACAGTAGATATGTGGTGTGTTGGGGTTGTGTTAACACAGTAGATATGTGGTGTGTTGGGGTTGCGTTAACACAGTAAATATGTGGTGTGTTGGGGTTGCGTTAACACAGTAGATATGTGGTGTGTTGGGGTTGTGTTAACACAGTAGATATGTGGTGTGTTGGGGTTGTATTAACACAGTAGATATGTGGTGTGTTGGGGTTGTGTTAACACAGTAGATATGTGGTGTGTTGGGGTTGTATTAACACAGTAGATATGTGGTGTGTTGGGGTTGTGTTAACACAGTAGATATGTGGTGTGTTGGGGTTGTTAACACAGTAGATATGTGGTGTGTTGGGGTTGTATTAACACAGTAGTTATGTGGTGTGTTGGGGTTGTGTTAACACTAAGTAAATATGTGGTGTGTTGGGGTTGTGTTAACACAGTAGATATGTGGTGTGTTGGGGTTGCGTTAACACAGTAGATATGTGGTGTGTTGGGGTTGTGTTAACACAGTAGATATGTGGTGTGTTGGGGTTGTATTAACACAGTAGATATGTGGTGTGTTGGGGTTGTATTAACACAGTAGATATGTGGTGTGTTGGGGTTGTATTAACACAGTAGAAATGTGGTGTGACAGTAGATATGTGGTGTGTTGGGGTTGTATTAACACAGTAGATATGTGGTGTGTTGGGGTTGTATTAACACACTAGATATGTGGTGTGTTGGGGTTGTATTAACACAGTAGATATGTGGTGTGTTGGGGTTGTATTAACACAGTAGATGTGTGTTGGGGTTGTGTTAACACAATAGATATGTGGTGTGTTGGGGTTGTGTTAACACAGTAGATATGTGGTGTGTTGGGGTTGTGTTAACACAGTAGATATGTGGTGTGTTGGGGTTGTATTAACACAGTAGATATGTGGTGTGTTGGGGTTGTATTAACACAGTAAATATGTGGTGTGTTGGGGTTGTATTAACACAGTAGATATGTGGTGTGTTGGGGTTGTGTTAACACAGTAGATATGTGGTGTGTTGGGGTTGTGTTAACACAGTAGATATGTGGTGTGTTGGGGTTGTATTAACACACTAGATATGTGGTGTGTTGGGGTTGTATTAACACAGTAAATATGTGGTGTGTTGGGGTTGTATTAACACAGTAGATATGTGGTGTATTTTGTTATGGACGTCATGAAGCTCTTCTCTCTCTTTACAGATGGTAACTTGACAAATTCAAAGCAGCTGTTCACTGACGTTCTTGATTTTTTGTTTTGTTTGAACATCCTTAAAAAACTCCATATATGTCCCTTGGCCAAGCAATATGTTGAATAATTTGCTACTGTGGTTTTGCAAGTCGTTTCTGAAATGTTTTATTAAACCCCGGGCCAACGGGTGCACTCGTCAGTTTCATACATTCCTACCTTCGGCGCTGCAACCTGCAGCTTGGCCCAGAGCTTTGAGGGCACTCTGATCTGGAGGACTGCGGCTAGCGGTGCGCGAGAGAGGAATGCATATCGTTCATGATTGGATTGGACATGCCAGACCACAGAAAGAGAGAGCCCAATATTCCATATAACAACATCTTGAGAAAAGGAAAAGGTAATAGCCAAATCCTCAGTGCCACCCTGAAGCTGGACGGAGGCATGGAGGATGGGATACTTCTGCCAGGCGGTGAGAAGACTGCTTTACACTGGACTGTATGGACTGATCTATATGGTTTGACATATGCTTATGTAGAAAGTCATCGGACCACAGTGAATGTGGGTTGGCTGGCGGTGGTGCTCATACAGCACAGAGGAGCGCAGAGAGTATGCTGTTTTTGCAGTAACATAACACGTCCCCTGTTTCAGAGTCAGGATTGAAGAGGAAGCCACTTGGCCACACAGACACACACACACACACAGCCCAGACCAGAGTCCACTGACTAAGCCACACTGCTGACTTCCATAAGGTCAGTCACCCTCCCTTCCTCCCACTCAGGATATGACTGCTGTGTGCCAACTACCTGTCTAGCTGTCACCAGTGGAACTCTATGGCTGCCACGCAGGGCTCATTGACAAGAGGAAGGAAACTCCAGCACTTTTCCAGTCTTTTAAGCTCCCCAATGCTCCGTGGTAGTAACATATTACAGGACTACTCATGAATGGGTGAATGGGTTCAGAATTTGTTGCGGTAATAATTCTAATAATTTCATAAACTCTTTAGACTCGCGTGTCAGAGAAAATGTTGACTTACCCTGTAGTCTAGGCATTCCGTTTGACCTATACTGTTCCTGTACCAAAACTACAGTTTTCTGGATGAAGACATCAGGGCAGTGCAATCAATGAATAAACACTGTAATACGGCATGTAAAGACCCCCCACCAACCCCTCACTTCCTCTTCCTCATCCACCTAGTTTCTCTAGACAGACGGGTTTCCTCCCACAATGGAACCAATGTCCCAGCTGCCCTAGGTCTGGGTTGTTCCGAGACTACCATCTAACCATCTCCCCAGTCAGTCACCTTGGCTGTCACACGGCCTGTCCTATAATACCACCATCCTGTCCATGTCACAGACAGGACAAGGAACAGGCGCCTGAAGCAGCCAGGGGGCCAGCTGTGAAAATGGGTTATTGAGAACAATGGAGGTACAACGGCTTTTCCATTATGAGAATGAATCTAATCGCACCGCACCGCCGGAGAGGAATATGTTAATGAGGCTTGTACAGTCAATTATCTTAATTGCTCCATTTATAGAGAACCTGACGAATGTTTCAGATGCAGGCGCTTGGAATTTAAGGGATGAGTTAAATCAATCCCCATAATTATAATTGTTGATAGATTCGCTAACGAGTGCAGGGGCGGGCGGCTGCGATGGGCGGACGGGGGGTAATTGCAGATCAGTGGCGGAGAAGTGATGAGGTCATCGGGGATGTCGAGGTACGGATGAAGAAGGTTCAGGTACAGACATATCAGATAGAAACGGGCAGACAGTCCACACTGGGAGGGAAAGGAGTTTGTACACTGCATTCAGTGATGAAAATATGTCATGTGACAAAACAAGGTGATTGTGTGTCTTTGTGTGTGCTTTCTACAGGCTAGTATTCCCGTAGCAACGTGGTCAGGTTCATCGTCAGCTCAGCTCCTCCTGTCAACTGACTTGCCGCTAACCACAAAAGCTACATTGTATATTTTTCCATGTGTCTGGGCCTCCTACACTATCTAATACCCTCACTCCTATGACGATTCCTCCACGGCCGTTGTCGCGCCAGAGGAATAGCCTCGATAAATCACAGTAGCGGGTGATGGATTATTCTCACCTGCCGTGCGATGGGACGGTCTGGTGCACTGTCACTGTGTGAGCATCGAAGCCCAATCTACAGCGACACCCGTGTCCCCTGATGTGGAAAAGCCTCGTTGCTGGGCTCTCCATGCATGAGGGAGCCTTCAGCCAAGCCCCCGGCAGGGAGGCTGGGTCCCTGCACCCACAAACACATCTGCCCGAACCAAGTGCACCGTGAACCACTCCCAGAGACAACTCTCTTCTCTCCTATCTCCATGTGGTCTCCTGGGCTCCCCCAATCCACAGTCAACACTTTTGGGGAAAAGGCGAGGGGAAAGAGAGTTAAGAAAGGTAGGTAGGTAGGTAGGTAGGTAGGTAGGTAGGTAGGTAGGGACGGTCGGGGGACAGAACCCCCTCCTTCTCTTGCTACTGTGGCTCTGTTTCAATTGTAAATTGCTGGAGAGTGACTAACATGCAGCCCCATGGAGAAGGTCAAGGACTGGCAGCCATTAAACTCACTTGTCTGAGATATCGAGTGCTCTGCTTTTTGACCGTGTAGTGTTTGATGAGCCGCACTACAATATAATCACTTGCTCTCGGCACCAGTGGGGCTCGGCGGATGGGGCCCAGAACATTAGAGGTGTTATAAAACTCTAGATTTAAAAAAGCCTGTCAAAGAGAGATGGATAGGGCTCCATTAGAGAGGGAGAGGGAGAGTGTGAGAATGAAAGAGAGTGATGGAGAGGATGAGAGAAAGGCAGACAGGGAGATTGAAATCTAATTTTAGACCTGCTGTCACATAAAAGCACTCTGTGCATTGGCACTTTAGCCTCCTATGGATCCGAGCAGAATTGAAATTATGTGAAGTTAAAAAAAGTTTGTATTATGGTTGCTTGGTAGTAGAATGACTGATTGTTTAGTTAGTATCCATACGAGGAGGCTGGTGGGAGGAGCTATAGGAGGACGGGCTCATTGTAATGGCTGGTATGGAAGAAATGGAACGGTATCAGACATATCAAACATATGGAAACCACGTTTGACTCTGTTCCATTTGTTCCATTCCAGCCATTTAAAAGCAGCCCATCCTCCTATAGCTCCGCCCACAAAATCTACAGACTGCACTTGTACAGTACACATGCTGTTAGGGCTTGTTGTCATGTACACATGCTGTTAGGGCTTGTTGTCATGTACACATGCTGTTAGGGCTTGTTGTCATGTACACATGCTGTTAGGGCTTGTTGTCATGTACACATGCTGTTAGGGCTTGTTGTCATGTACACATGCTGTTAGGGCTTGTTGTCATGTACACATGCTGTTAGGGCTTGTTGTCATGTACACATGCTGTTAGGGCTTGTTGTCATGTACAGTACACGTGCTGTTAGGGCTTGTTGTCATGTACACGTGCTGTTAGGGCTTGTTGTCATGTACACGTGCTGTTAGGGCTTGTTGTCATGTACACGTGCTGTTAGGGCTTGTTGTCATGTACACGTGCTGTTAGGGTTTGTTGTCATGTACAGTACACGTGCTGTTAGGGCTTGTTGTCATGTACACGTGCTGTTAGGGCTTGTTGTCATGTACACGTGCTGTTAGGGCTTGTTGTCATGTACACGTGCTGTTAGGGCTTGTTGTCATGTACACGTGCTGTTAGGGCTTGTTGTCATGTACACGTGCTGTTAGGGCTTGTTGTCATGTACACGTGCTGTTAGGGCTTGTTGTCATGTACACGTGCTGTTAGGGCTTGTTGTCATGTACACGTGCTGTTAGGGCTTGTTGTCATGTACAGTACACATGCTGTTAGGGCTTGTTGTCATGTACAGTACACATGCTGTTAGGGCTTGTTGTCATCTACAGTACACATGCTGTTAGGGCTTGTTGTCATCTACAGTACACATGCTGTTAGGGCTTGCTGTCATGTACAGTACACATGCTGTTAGGGCTTGTTGTCATGTACACGTGCTGTTAGGGCTTGTTGTCATGTACACGTGCTGTTAGGGCTTGTTGTCATGTACAGTACACATGCTGTTAGGGCTTGTTGTCATCTACAGTACACATGCTGTTAGGGCTTGTTGTCATGTACAGTACACATGCTGTTAGGGCTTGTTGTCATCTACAGTACACATGCTGTTAGGGCTTGCTGTCATGTACAGTACACATGCTGTTAGGGCTTGCTGTCATGTACACGTGCTGTTAGGGCTTGTTGTCGTGTACAGTACACATGTTGTTAGGGCTTGTTGTCATGTACACGTGATGTTAGGGCTTGTTGTCATGTACACATGTTGTTAGGGCTTGTTGTCATGTACACACTATGGATCTTCTCTGGGAAATGTTGAATGTCTTCCAAACCTATGAGATGATTGACATTGCATTGGATTTATTGATGCTGTGGTGAAATAGTGTTGAGGTTGTGTGACCTGATAGTGAACATAACACTTTACATTCAGGCATCATTCATAGAGTTTGTTTGTGTCATTTAGCCATGGGTTGGAAGACACTTGGTCTCAATGACCCTTGAACTCAACAGCGTTTCCGTATTCCTCAGCACGGTTCGCTCGGCACCTAGTCAGTCCAGCCAATAATCACATTACCTTTCAGCTGAACAGAAGACATTTCTATAAATAAGCAATCAGCACGGGAGAGAATTTAATTCGCTGCTTCATAATTAACCTTGGGGGGAAACTCATTTAAGTCTATTAAATCATTAAATGAGCTCAGGTAAAACCCAACTTGATTATGCTCAGAAAAAAGAAATCTGTTCCGAGTCTTCAAGGGGTGAGGGAAATACAGCGGCATTTATGGGAGCTGAAGCAGTTCTCTATTTGAGCTGGTAAATTGGGGTGTGCACATCAATGCAATTAAACTTGTCGGAGGAATACTGACTTTCTGCTTGATTTCACAATGTTAATTAGCCTGTCGGGATTTTTTAAAATAAATTATTGCTCTGCTTTATCTGCGCTTTGGGTGAGCAACTCGTAGTCCTTCTATCTCTGGCGACAGGGTGGGGTGGACTCGCTAAATAATTCCAAGTAAGAGTGTGGCTAATGAGTTCCACAGAGCAGCATTCCACAGAGCACATAATATCTGGCCGTTTAAAATGCAAATTGCTGCATGTTTATGCACATTCAAATTCCAACTTGCACAAGCCACCATATTGTTCCTCAACCTATGCTTGGTTGCATAAAATCATTTCTAATAGTCTCACTTTGTCGTGTTAAGGGGTGAGAAAACAGGTTCATAACTTTTAGTTGTGTCTATCAAGGATGATGTTATGACTGTCTCTTTATGGTGTATGTAGGTTTGCCAACCATCGCAGTTCGGCCTGGAGTCTCCCGAAATCACCCTTTATCTGAAGGTGAGTAAACTGAGATGTTATTAAGAGATGTTATTTGAATGAAATTAATTACTGAAACACTATCAAGGTACTTTTTATTCTTCAAAAACCATGTTTAAAATGTTTATGTAGTTCATCGTTTTACCATGACGAACAACTACGACAATACTGTAGCTCTCAGTATCTCCTGCAGGGGGAGTGCTGTATGTGAAGGAGTAGCATGTCCAGGGGTCTCTTGGCATTGGCAATATTCAGAAATACTGAGTTCTCTCCAATCCAGTGGACCTCTGGTCACCCAGCCACCGTGTATGATGCCGCAGACTGTGAAAAACACAGGGGATAGTGGTGGGGAAAAGCATCCATGTCTCCTGTAAGACTAGCAGAGGTCACAGCAGTTCACTCGCCGATGCTGTGACCTTTGGAGCAGCCACAAGCAGCCAGCTATCATCTGTCAGCATCTTAACTTTCCCCTGCTCGGTCAAACGTATGCGGGAGAGCAGTCGCTGACATTAAAACTCAATTAGCGGGGCCACTTTCTAAATAATACATTAGCAAAGTGCATTAGCCACAGCGCCTGGTGCCCAGAGAACAGTTCTTGCACTACATCTCAATATGTCAGGGCTGTGACCGCCTCAGAGCTAATGTGTCGGAACAGAAAGACATTGAAATGCAGATGAGCTTTGGCAATTAGACCATTGTCATTCACAGAGGGGATGTCTCCCCGCCACCACAATATTCTGCTGGTGTGGTGATGAGCTGCCTCTCTCTGTGCCCTCTCTCACCTCTCACACTCTTATTCCTCCATGCGTATTAATGTGATGAGAAAACAGGAGCGTGACAGCAAATATGAATCCAACAATCTGCTGCCTCTACTGTCCTGTTTAGAGGGTTGATTCTCTCTGTGTGTGTGTGTGTGTGTGTGTGTGTGTGTGTGTGTGTGTGTGTGTGTGTGTGTGTGTGTGTGTGTGCGTGTGTGCGTGTGTGTGCGTGTGTGTGCGTGTGTGTGCATGTGTGTGCGCCCTCTGTACCTCTGTCTGTCCTCTGTGTTGGAAGTCTGTTACCTCAGAGGAAGGCCCATTGTGACAACAAACAAGCTCATTAGCCATTTTCCACAAGCATGAATCAGAACCCCTTCAGCTCTAGCCATAATCCTTCCATTACCCTATGTAGAGTAGACTACACACTACCGGCTTGGTAACAATGCCAAATAGAGCCTGCTCTGGAATGGTGTTGGGCCCTGTGTGGCACAGAGCCTAGGGTATCCATATCCTCCATAGAACTCCACAGTGAACAATGCCACTCTACCCCACTATACCGCCGAGTGGGTTAACATGGTCTGTCACAGCACAAACATTGTAACTACTGTAAATAGATTACAGAAGGACTAGGCCTGATCCTCACAAAGACTAGCTCTGTGTGCACACAGTGAGGAAACGTTGTTAATCCAGGCTTTTGTTTTTCGCCAGCGGTCCCCTCGTCATCTCAGCGCCGTGCCGAGGACGAGCGCTCCGCTGGGCCCGTGAAACGCCTCATTGTAACGGGGCAGGTTGCCTGGCACGCCGCCCGCCTCCCCCCATATTAGTGAGTAAACAGCGCAGGAAAGATGGGAGTCATTGTCCTAGTAGTTATCGTGGCAGAGTTGCTCCTAATGGCTTCACGGTCCCCGGGTATGACAAAAGGCGCCCAGGCGAAAAGCGCAGGGCGATCATGAACTATAAAAGATAAATACATTTGCAAGCGATTGTCGTTAAGCCGGTTCCTCGTCAACACCAGCGGGGCTGTTTTCTGAAAAGCGCCCGTCCCTGCCAAGAACAATGAATGCTCTGGGTTTTGGTTCCACAGAAAATATTGGAAGGCATTGTGGAGGGATAACAGTTGCAGCCAAAGTGGGTTGGATGTTTTCCTCGTGTTCCTGGCAAGCGCCCGGACTATCTGCAGCTGTCAGTGGTGTGGTTTTGCTAGGCCTCGTGAATCCCGCTTCTCATTTTTTAACTGCCCATGGTGTCTTTGTGTTGACAGAGTACTGGGATTGATCTCAGCCCACAACAGGCTCATTAGGAGCCAGGCATGGTCCTGTAAAGTCTTATAGCCCAGTCTCCCTCTTCTCTTCTGGTTGTAACTAACCTTAAAGCCCAGTCTCCCTCTTCTCTTCTGGCTGTAACTAACCTTAAAGCCCAGTCTCCCTCTTCTCTTCTGGTCTGGCTGTAACTAACCTTAAAGCCCAGTCTCCCTCTTCTCTTCTGGTCTGGTTGTAACTAACCTTAAAGCCCAGTCTCCCTCTTCTCTTCTGGTTGTAACTAACCTTAAAGCCCAGTCTCCCTCTTCTCTTCTGGTTGTAACTAACCTTAAAGCCCAGTCTCCCTCTTCTCTTCTGGTCTGGCTGTAACTAACCTTAAACCCAGTCTCCCTCTTCTCTTCTGGTCTGGCTGTAACTAACCTTAAAGTCCAGTCTCCCTCTTCTCTTCTGGTCTGGTTGTAACTAACCTTAAAGCCCAGTCTCCCTCTTCTCTTCTGGTCTGGTTGTAACTAACCTTAAAGCCCAGTCTCCCTCTTCTCTTCTGGTCTGGTTGTAACTAACCTTAAAGCCCAGTCTCCCTCTTCTCTTCTGGTCTGGCTGTAACTAACCTTATAACCCAGTCTCCCTCTTCTCTTTTGGTCTTGCTGTAACTAACCTTATAACCCAGTCTCCCTCTTCTCTTCTGGTCTGGCTGTAACTAACCTTATAACCCAGTCTCCCTCTTCTCTTCTGGTCTGGCTGTAACTAACCTTATAACCCAGTCTCCCTCTTCTCTTCTGGTATGGTTGTAACTAACCTTAAAGCCCAGTCTCCCTCTTCTCTTCTGGTCTGGCTGTAACTAACCTTAAAGCCCAGTCTCCATCTTCTCTTCTGGTCTGGCTGTAACTAACCTTAAAGCCCAGTCTCCCTCTTCTCCTCTGGCTGTAACTAACCTTAAAGCCCAGTCTCCCTCTTCTCTTCTGGTCTGGCTGTAACTAACCTTAAAGCCCAGTCTCCATCTTCTCTTCTGGTCTGGCTGTAACTAACCTTAAAGCCCAGTCTCCCTCTTCTCTTCTGGGCTGTAACTAACCTTAAAGCCCAGTCTCCCTCTTCTCTTCTGGTCTGGCTGTAACTAACCTTAAAGCCCAGTCTCCCTCTTCTCTTCTGGTTCTGTAACTAACCTTAAAGCCCAGTCTCCCTCTTCTCTTCTGGTCTGGCTGTAACTAACCTTAAATCCCAGTCTCCATCTTTTCTTCTGGTCTGGTTGTAACTAACCTTATAACCCAGTCTCCATCTTCTCTTCTGGTCTGGCTGTAACTAACCTTATAACCCAGTCTCCCTCTTCTCTTCTCCTCTGGTTGTAACTAACCTTATAACCCAGTCTCCCTCTTCTCTTCTGGTCTGGCTGTAACTAACCTTATAACCCAGTCTCCCTCTTCTCTTCTGGTCTGGCTGTAACTAACCTTATAACCCAGTCTCCATCTTCTCTTCTGGTCTGGCTGTAACTAACCTTAAAGCCCAGTCTCCCTCTTCTCTTCTGGTCTGGCTGTAACTAACCTTATAACCCAGTCTCCCTCTTCTCTTCTGGTCTGGCTGTAACTAACCTTATAACCCAGTCTCCCTCTTCTCTTCTGGTCTGGCTGTAACTAACCTTAAAGCCCAGTCTCCCTCTTCTCTTCTGGTCTGGCTGTAACTAACCTTATAGCCCAGTCTCCCTCTTCTCTTCTGGTCTGGCTGTAACTAACCTTAAAGCCCAGTCTCCCTCTTCTCTTCTGGTTGTAACTAACCTTAAAACCCAGTCTCCCTCTTCTCTTCTGGTCTGGTAACTAACCTTAAAGCCCAGTCTCCCTCTTCTCTTCTGGCTGTAACTAACCTTAAAGCCCAGTCTCCCTCTTCTCTTCTGGTCTGGCTGTAACTAACCTTAAAGCCCAGTCTCCCTCTTCTCTTCTGGTCTGGCTGTAACTAACCTTATAGCCCAGTCTCCCTCTTCTCTTCTGGTCTGGCTGTAACTAACCTTAAAGCCCAGTCTCCCTCTTCTCTTCTGGTCTGGCTGTAACTAACCTTAAAGCCCAGTCTCCCTCTTCTCTTCTGGTCTGGCTGTAACTAACCTTATAACCCAGTCTCCCTCTTCTCTTCTGGTCTGGCTGTAACTAACCTTATAACCCAGTCTCCCTCTTCTCTTCTGGTCTGGCTGTAACTAACCTTAAAGCCCAGTCTCCCTCTTCTCTTCTGGTCTGGCTGTAACTAACCTTAAAACCCAGTCTCCCTCTTCTCTTCTGGTCTGGCTGTAACTAACCTTAAAGCCCAGTCTCCCTCTTCTCTTCTGGTTCTGTAACTAACCTTAAAACCCAGTCTCCCTCTTCTCTTCTGGTCTGGCTGTAACTAACCTTAAAGCCCAGTCTCCCTCTTCTCTTCTGGTCTGGCTGTAACTAACCTTAAAGCCCAGTCTCCCTCTTCTCTTCTGGTCTGGCTGTAACTAACCTTAAAGCCCAGTCTCCCTCTTCTCTTCTGGTCTGTAACTAACCTTAAAGCCCAGTCTCCCTCTTCTCTTCTGGTCTGGCTGTAACTAACCTTAAAGCCCAGTCTCCCTCTTCTCTTCTGGTCTGGCTGTAACTAACCTTAAAGCCCAGTCTCCCTCTTCTCTTCTGGTCTCTGTAACTAACCTTAAAGCCCAGTCTCCCTCTTCTCTTCTGGTCTGGCTGTAACTAACCTTAAAGCCCAGTCTCCCTCTTCTCTTCTGGTCTGGCTGTAACTAACCTTATAACCCAGTCTCCCTCTTCTCTTCTGGTCTGGCTGTAACTAACCTTAAAGCCCAGTCTCCCTCTTCTCTTCTGGTCTGGCTGTAACTAACCTTAAAGCCCAGTCTCCCTCTTCTCTTCTGGTCTGGCTGTAACTAACCTTAAAACCCAGTCTCCCTCTTCTCTTCTGGTCTGGCTGTAACTAACCTTAAAGCCCAGTCTCCCTCTTCTCTTCTGGTCTGGCTGTAACTAACCTTAAAGCCCAGTCTCCCTCTTCTCTTCTGGTCTGGCTGTAACTAACCTTAAAGCCCAGTCTCCCTCTTCTCTTCTGGTCTGGCTGTAACTAACCTTATAACCCAGTCTCCCTCTTCTCTTCTGGTCTGGCTGTAACTAACCTTAAAACCCAGTCTCCCTCTTCTCTTCTGGTCTGGCTGTAACTAACCTTATAACCCAGTCTCCCTCTTCTCTTCTGGTCTGGCTGTAACTAACCTTATAACCCAGTCTCCCTCTTCTCTTCTGGTCTGGCTGTAACTAACCTTAAAGCCCAGTCTCCCTCTTCTCTTCTGGTCTGGCTGTAACTAACCTTAAAGCCCAGTCTCCCTCTTCTCTTCTGGTCTGGCTGTAACTAACCTTAAAACCCAGTCTCCCTCTTCTCTTCTGGTCTGGCTGTAACTAACCTTATAACCCAGTCTCCCTCTTCTCTTCTGGTCTGGCTGTAACTAACCTTAAAACCCAGTCTCCCTCTTCTCTTCTGGTCTGGCTGTAACTAACCTTAAAGCCCAGTCTCCCTCTTCTCTTCTGGTCTGGCTGTAACTAACCTTAAAGCCCAGTCTCCCTCTTCTCTTCTGGTCTGGCTGTAACTAACCTTATAACCCAGTCTCCCTCTTCTCTTCTGGTCTGGCTGTAACTAACCTTAAAACCCAGTCTCCCTCTTCTCTTCTGGTCTGGCTGTAACTAACCTTAAAACCCAGTCTCCCTCTTCTCTTCTGGTCTGGCTGTAACTAACCTTAAAGCCCAGTCTCCCTCTTCTCTTCTGGTCTGGCTGTAACTAACCTTATAACCCAGTCTCCCTCTTCTCTTCTGGTCTGGCTGTAACTAACCTTATAACCCAGTCTCCCTCTTCTCTTCTGGTCTGGCTGTAACTAACCTTAAAGCCCAGTCTCCCTCTTCTCTTCTGGTCTGGCTGTAACTAACCTTAAAGCCCAGTCTCCCTCTTCTCTTCTGGTCTGGCTGTAACTAACCTTATAACCCAGTCTCCCTCTTCTCTTCTGGTCTGGCTGTAACTAACCTTATAACCCAGTCTCCCTCTTCTCTTCTGGTCTGGCTGTAACTAACCTTATAACCCAGTCTCCCTCTTCTCTTCTGGTCTGGCTGTAACTAACCTTAAAGCCCAGTCTCCCTCTTCTCTTCTGGTCTGGCTGTAACTAACCTTAAAGCCCAGTCTCCCTCTTCTCTTCTGGTCTGGCTGTAACTAACCTTATAACCCAGTCTCCCTCTTCTCTTCTGGTCTGGCTGTAACTAACCTTAAAACCCAGTCTCCCTCTTCTCTTCTGGTCTGGCTGTAACTAACCTTATAACCCAGTCTCCCTCTTCTCTTCTGGTCTGGCTGTAACTAACCTTATAACCCAGTCTCCCTCTTCTCTTCTGGTCTGGCTGTAACTAACCTTATAACCCAGTCTCCCTCTTCTCTTCTGGTCTGGCTGTAACTAACCTTATAACCCAGTCTCCCTCTTCTCTTCTGGTCTGGCTGTAACTAACCTTATAACCCAGTCTCCCTCTTCTCTTCTGGTCTGGCTGTAACTAACCTTATAACCCAGTCTCCCTCTTCTCTTCTGGTCTGGCTGTAACTAACCTTATAACCCAGTCTCCCTCTTCTCTTCTGGTCTGGCTGTAACTAACCTTATAACCCAGTCTCCCTCTTCTCTTCTGGTCTGGCTGTAACTAACCTTAAAACCCAGTCTCCCTCTTCTCTTCTGGTCTGGCTGTAACTAACCTTATAACCCAGTCTCCCTCTTCTCTTCTGGTCTGGCTGTAACTAACCTTAAAGCCCAGTCTCCCTCTTCTCTTCTGGTCTGGCTGTAACTAACCTTATAGCCCAGTCTCCCTCTTCTCTTCTGGTCTGGCTGTAACTAACCTTAAAGCCCAGTCTCCCTCTTCTCTTCTGGTCTGGCTGTAACTAACCTTATAACCCAGTCTCCCTCTTCTCTTCTGGTCTGGCTGTAACTAACCTTAAAGCCCAGTCTCCCTCTTCTCTTCTGGTCTGGCTGTAACTAACCTTATAACCCAGTCTCCCTCTTCTCTTCTGGTCTGGCTGTAACTAACCTTAAAGCCCAGTCTCCCTCTTCTCTTCTGGTCTGGCTGTAACTAACCTTATAACCCAGTCTCCCTCTTCTCTTCTGGTCTGGCTGTAACTAACCTTAAAGCCCAGTCTCCCTCTTCTCTTCTGGTCTGGCTGTAACTAACCTTAAAGCCCAGTCTCCCTCTTCTCTTCTGGTCTGGCTGTAACTAACCTTAAAGCCCAGTCTCCCTCTTCTCTTCTGGTCTGGCTGTAACTAACCTTATAACCCAGTCTCCCTCTTCTCTTCTGGTCTGGCTGTAACTAACCTTAAAGCCCAGTCTCCCTCTTCTCTTCTGGTCTGGCTGTAACTAACCTTAAAGCCCAGTCTCCCTCTTCTCTTCTGGTCTGGCTGTAACTAACCTTAAAACCCAGTCTCCCTCTTCTCTTCTGGTCTGGCTGTAACTAACCTTATAACCCAGTCTCCCTCTTCTCTTCTGGTCTGGCTGTAACTAACCTTAAAGCCCAGTCTCCCTCTTCTCTTCTGGTCTGGCTGTAACTAACCTTAAAGCCCAGTCTCCCTCTTCTCTTCTGGTCTGGCTGTAACTAACCTTATAACCCAGTCTCCCTCTTCTCTTCTGGTCTGGCTGTAACTAACCTTATAACCCAGTCTCCCTCTTCTCTTCTGGTCTGGCTGTAACTAACCTTAAAGCCCAGTCTCCCTCTTCTCTTCTGGTCTGGCTGTAACTAACCTTAAAGCCCAGTCTCCCTCTTCTCTTCTGGTCTGGCTGTAACTAACCTTATAACCCAGTCTCCCTCTTCTCTTCTGGTCTGGCTGTAACTAACCTTAAAGCCCAGTCTCCCTCTTCTCTTCTGGTCTGGCTGTAACTAACCTTATAACCCAGTCTCCCTCTTCTCTTCTCGTCTGGCTGTAACTAACCTTAAAGCCCAGTCTCCCTCTTCTCTTCTGGTCTGGCTGTAACTAACCTTAAAGCCCAGTCTCCCTCTTCTCTTCTGGTCTGGCTGTAACTAACCTTAAAGCCCAGTCTCCCTCTTCTCTTCTGGTCTGGCTGTAACTAACCTTAAAACCCAGTCTCCCTCTTCTCTTCTGGTCTGGCTGTAACTAACCTTAAAGCCCAGTCTCCCTCTTCTCTCTCTGGCTGTAACTAACCTTAAAGCCCAGTCTCCCTCTTCTCTTCTGGTCTGGCTGTAACTAACCTTAAAACCCAGTCTCCCTCTTCTCTTCTGGTCTGGCTGTAACTAACCTTAAAACCCAGTCTCCCTCTTCTCTTCTGGTCTGGCTGTAACTAACCTTAAAGCCCAGTCTCCCTCTTCTCTTCTGGTCTGGCTGTAACTAACCTTATAGCCCAGTCTCCCTCTTCTCTTCTGGTCTGGCTGTAACTAACCTTATAACCCAGTCTCCCTCTTCTCTTCTGGTCTGGCTGTAACTAACCTTAAAACCCAGTCTCCCTCTTCTCTTCTGGTCTGGCTGTAACTAACCTTAAAGCCCAGTCTCCCTCTTCTCTTCTGGTCTGGCTGTAACTAACCTTATAACCCAGTCTCCCTCTTCTCTTCTGGTCTGGCTGTAACTAACCTTAAAGCCCAGTCTCCCTCTTCTCTTCTGGTCTGGCTGTAACTAACCTTAAAGCCCAGTCTCCCTCTTCTCTTCTGGTCTGGCTGTAACTAACCTTAAAGCCCAGTCTCCCTCTTCTCTTCTGGTCTGGCTGTAACTAACCTTATAACCCAGTCTCCCTCTTCTCTTCTGGTCTGGCTGTAACTAACCTTAAAGCCCAGTCTCCCTCTTCTCTTCTGGTCTGGCTGTAACTAACCTTAAAGCCCAGTCTCCCTCTTCTCTTCTGGTCTGGCTGTAACTAACCTTAAAGCCCAGTCTCCCTCTTCTCTTCTGGTCTGGCTGTAACTAACCTTATAACCCAGTCTCCCTCTTCTCTTCTGGTCTGGCTGTAACTAACCTTAAAGCCCAGTCTCCCTCTTCTCTTCTGGTCTGGCTGTAACTAACCTTATAACCCAGTCTCCCTCTTCTCTTCTGGTCTGGCTGTAACTAACCTTAAAGCCCAGTCTCCCTCTTCTCTTCTGGTCTGGCTGTAACTAACCTTAAAGCCCAGTCTCCCTCTTCTCTTCTGGTCTGGCTGTAACTAACCTTATAACCCAGTCTCCCTCTTCTCTTCTGGTCTGGCTGTAACTAACCTTATAACCCAGTCTCCCTCTTCTCTTCTGGTCTGGCTGTAACTAACCTTAAAACCCAGTCTCCCTCTTCTCTTCTGGTCTGGCTGTAACTAACCTTAAAGCCCAGTCTCCCTCTTCTCTTCTGGTCTGGCTGTAACTAACCTTAAAGCCCAGTCTCCCTCTTCTCTTCTGGTCTGGCTGTAACTAACCTTAAAGCCCAGTCTCCCTCTTCTCTTCTGGTCTGGCTGTAACTAACCTTATAACCCAGTCTCCCTCTTCTCTTCTGGTCTGGCTGTAACTAACCTTATAACCCAGTCTCCCTCTTCTCTTCTGGTCTGGCTGTAACTAACCTTAAAGCCCAGTCTCCCTCTTCTCTTCTGGTCTGGCTGTAACTAACCTTAAAACCCAGTCTCCCTCTTCTCTTCTGGTCTGGCTGTAACTAACCTTAAAACCCAGTCTCCCTCTTCTCTTCTGGTCTGGCTGTAACTAACCTTATAACCCAGTCTCCCTCTTCTCTTCTGGTCTGGCTGTAACTAACCTTATAACCCAGTCTCCCTCTTCTCTTCTGGTCTGGCTGTAACTAACCTTAAAGCCCAGTCTCCCTCTTCTCTTCTGGTCTGGCTGTAACTAACCTTAAAGCCCAGTCTCCCTCTTCTCTTCTGGTCTGGCTGTAACTAACCTTAAAGCCCAGTCTCCCTCTTCTCTTCTGGTCTGGCTGTAACTAACCTTATAACCCAGTCTCCCTCTTCTCTTCTGGTCTGGCTGTAACTAACCTTAAAGCCCAGTCTCCCTCTTCTCTTCTGGTCTGGCTGTAACTAACCTTAAAGCCCAGTCTCCCTCTTCTCTTCTGGTCTGGCTGTAACTAACCTTAAAGCCCAGTCTCCCTCTTCTCTTCTGGTCTGGCTGTAACTAACCTTAAAACCCAGTCTCCCTCTTCTCTTCTGGTCTGGCTGTAACTAACCTTAAAGCCCAGTCTCCCTCTTCTCTTCTGGTCTGGCTGTAACTAACCTTATAACCCAGTCTCCCTCTTCTCTTCTGGTCTGGCTGTAACTAACCTTAAAGCCCAGTCTCCCTCTTCTCTTCTGGTCTGGCTGTAACTAACCTTAAAGCCCAGTCTCCCTCTTCTCTTCTGGTCTGGCTGTAACTAACCTTAAAGCCCAGTCTCCCTCTTCTCTTCTGGTCTGGCTGTAACTAACCTTATAACCCAGTCTCCCTCTTCTCTTCTGGTCTGGCTGTAACTAACCTTAAAGCCCAGTCTCCCTCTTCTCTTCTGGTCTGGCTGTAACTAACCTTAAAGCCCAGTCTCCCTCTTCTCTTCTGGTGCTGTAACTAACCTTAAAGCCCAGTCTCCCTCTTCTCTTCTGGTCTGGCTGTAACTAACCTTAAAGCCCAGTCTCCCTCTTCTCTTCTGGTCTGGCTGTAACTAACCTTAAAGCCCAGTCTCCCTCTTCTCTTCTGGTCTGGCTGTAACTAACCTTAAAGCCCAGTCTCCCTCTTCTCTTCTGGTCTGGCTGTAACTAACCTTAAAGCCCAGTCTCCCTCTTCTCTTCTGGTCTGGCTGTAACTAACCTTAAACCCAGTCTCCCTCTTCTCTTCTGGTCTGGCTGTAACTAACCTTAAAGCCCAGTCTCCCTCTTCTCTTCTGGTCTGGCTGTAACTAACCTTAAAACCCAGTCTCCCTCTTCTCTTCTGGTCTGGCTGTAACTAACCTTAAAGCCCAGTCTCCCTCTTCTCTTCTGGTCTGGCTGTAACTAACCTTAAAGCCCAGTCTCCCTCTTCTCTTCTGGTCTGGCTGTAACTAACCTTAAAGCCCAGTCTCCCTCTTCTCTTCTGGTCTGGCTGTAACTAACCTTAAAGCCCAGTCTCCCTCTTCTCTTCTGGTCTGGCTGTAACTAACCTTAAAGCCCAGTCTCCCTCTTCTCTTCTGGTCTGGCTGTAACTAACCTTAAAGCCCAGTCTCCCTCTTCTCTTCTGGTCTGGCTGTAACTAACCTTAAAGCCCAGTCTCCCTCTTCTCTTCTGGTCTGGCTGTAACTAACCTTAAAGCCCAGTCTCCCTCTTCTCTTCTGGTCTGGCTGTAACTAACCTTATAACCCAGTCTCCCTCTTCTCTTCTGGTCTGGCTGTAACTAACCTTAAAGCCCAGTCTCCCTCTTCTCTTCTGGTCTGGCTGTAACTAACCTTAAAGCCCAGTCTCCCTCTTCTCTTCTGGTCTGGCTGTAACTAACCTTAAAGCCCAGTCTCCCTCTTCTCTTCTGGTCTGGCTGTAACTAACCTTAAAGCCCAGTCTCCCTCTTCTCTTCTGGTCTGGCTGTAACTAACCTTATAGCCCAGTCTCCCTCTTCTCTTCTGGTCTGGCTGTAACTAACCTTAAAGCCCAGTCTCCCTCTTCTCTTCTGGTCTGGCTGTAACTAACCTTAAAGCCCAGTCTCCCTCTTCTCTTCTGGTCTGGCTGTAACTAACCTTATAACCCAGTCTCCCTCTTCTCTTCTGGTCTGGCTGTAACTAACCTTAAAACCCAGTCTCCCTCTTCTCTTCTGGTCTGGTTGTAACTAACCTTAAAGCCCAGTCTCCCTCTTCTCTTCTGGTCTGGTTGTAACTAACCTTAAAGCCCAGTCTCCCTCTTCTCTTCTGGTCTGGCTGTAACTAACCTTAAAACCCAGTCTCCCTCTTCTCTTCTGGTCTGGCTGTAACTAACCTTATAACCCAGTCTCCCTCTTCTCTTCTGGTCTGGCTGTAACTAACCTTAAAGCCCAGTCTCCCTCTTCTCTTCTGGTCTGGCTGTAACTAACCTTAAAGCCCAGTCTCCCTCTTCTCTTCTGGTCTGGCTGTAACTAACCTTATAACCCAGTCTCCCTCTTCTCTTCTGGTCTGGCTGTAACTAACCTTAAAGCCCAGTCTCCCTCTTCTCTTCTGGTCTGGTTGTAACTAACCTTAAAGCCCAGTCTCCCTCTTCTCTTCTCCTCTGGTTGTAACTAACCTTATAACCCAGTCTCCCTCTTCTCTTCTGGTCTGGCTGTAACTAACCTTAAAGCCCAGTCTCCCTCTTCTCTTCTGGTCTGGCTGTAACTAACCTTATAACCCAGTCTCCCTCTTCTCTTCTGGTCTGGCTGTAACTAACCTTAAAGCCCAGTCTCCCTCTTCTCTTCTGGTCTGGCTGTAACTAACCTTAAAGCCCAGTCTCCATCTTCTCTTCTGGTCTGGCTGTAACTAACCTTATAACCCAGTCTCCCTCTTCTCTTCTGGTCTGGCTGTAACTAACCTTATAACCCAGTCTCCCTCTTCTCTTCTGGTCTGGCTGTAACTAACCTTATAACCCAGTCTCCCTCTTCTCTTCTGGTCTGGCTGTAACTAACCTTATAACCCAGTCTCCCTCTTCTCTTCTGGTCTGGCTGTAACTAACCTTAAAGCCCAGTCTCCCTCTTCTCTTCTGGTCTGGCTGTAACTAACCTTAAAGCCCAGTCTCCCTCTTCTCTTCTGGTCTGGCTGTAACTAACCTTATAACCCAGTCTCCCTCTTCTCTTCTGGTCTGGCTGTAACTAACCTTAAAACCCAGTCTCCCTCTTCTCTTCTGGTCTGGCTGTAACTAACCTTATAACCCAGTCTCCCTCTTCTCTTCTGGTCTGGCTGTAACTAACCTTAAACCCAGTCTCCCTCTTCTCTTCTGGTCTGGCTGTAACTAACCTTATAACCCAGTCTCCCTCTTCTCTTCTGGTCTGGCTGTAACTAACCTTAAAGCCCAGTCTCCCTCTTCTCTTCTGGTCTGGCTGTAACTAACCTTAAAACCCAGTCTCCCTCTTCTCTTCTGGTCTGGCTGTAACTAACCTTAAAACCCAGTCTCCCTCTTCTCTTCTGGTCTGGCTGTAACTAACCTTATAACCCAGTCTCCCTCTTCTCTTCTGGTCTGGCTGTAACTAACCTTAAAACCCAGTCTCCCTCTTCTCTTCTGGTCTGGCTGTAACTAACCTTATAACCCAGTCTCCCTCTTCTCTTCTGGTCTGGCTGTAACTAACCTTATAACCCAGTCTCCCTCTTCTCTTCTGGTCTGGCTGTAACTAACCTTAAAACCCAGTCTCCCTCTTCTCTTCTGGTCTGGCTGTAACTAACCTTATAACCCAGTCTCCCTCTTCTCTTCTGGTCTGGCTGTAACTAACCTTATAACCCAGTCTCCCTCTTCTCTTCTGGTCTGGCTGTAACTAACCTTAAAGCCCAGTCTCCCTCTTCTCTTCTGGTCTGGCTGTAACTAACCTTATAACCCAGTCTCCCTCTTCTCTTCTGGTCTGGCTGTAACTAACCTTATAACCCAGTCTCCCTCTTCTCTTCTGGTCTGGCTGTAACTAACCTTAAAGCCCAGTCTCCCTCTTCTCTTCTGGTCTGGCTGTAACTAACCTTATAACCCAGTCTCCCTCTTCTCTTCTGGTCTGGCTGTAACTAACCTTATAACCCAGTCTCCCTCTTCTCTTCTGGTCTGGCTGTAACTAACCTTATAACCCAGTCTCCCTCTTCTCTTCTGGTCTGGCTGTAACTAACCTTAAAGCCCAGTCTCCCTCTTCTCTTCTGGTCTGGCTGTAACTAACCTTAAAGCCCAGTCTCCCTCTTCTCTTCTGGTCTGGCTGTAACTAACCTTATAACCCAGTCTCCCTCTTCTCTTCTGGTCTGGCTGTAACTAACCTTATAACCCAGTCTCCCTCTTCTCTTCTGGTCTGGCTGTAACTAACCTTAAAGCCCAGTCTCCCTCTTCTCTTCTGGTCTGGCTGTAACTAACCTTATAACCCAGTCTCCCTCTTCTCTTCTGGTCTGGCTGTAACTAACCTTAAAGCCCAGTCTCCCTCTTCTCTTCTGGTCTGGCTGTAACTAACCTTAAAGCCCAGTCTCCCTCTTCTCTTCTGGTCTGGCTGTAACTAACCTTAAAGCCCAGTCTCCCTCTTCTCTTCTGGTCTGGCTGTAACTAACCTTATAACCCAGTCTCCCTCTTCTCTTCTGGTCTGGCTGTAACTAACCTTAAAGCCCAGTCTCCCTCTTCTCTTCTGGTCTGGCTGTAACTAACCTTATAACCCAGTCTCCCTCTTCTCTTCTGGTCTGGCTGTAACTAACCTTAAAGCCCAGTCTCCCTCTTCTCTTCTCGGTCTGGCTGTAACTAACCTTAAAGCCCAGTCTCCCTCTTCTCTTCTGGTCTGGCTGTAACTAACCTTAAAACCCAGTCTCCCTCTTCTCTTCTGGTCTGGCTGTAACTAACCTTATAACCCAGTCTCCCTCTTCTCTTCTGGTCTGGCTGTAACTAACCTTATAACCCAGTCTCCCTCTTCTCTTCTGGTCTGGCTGTAACTAACCTTAAAGCCCAGTCTCCCTCTTCTCTTCTGGTCTGGCTGTAACTAACCTTAAAGCCCAGTCTCCCTCTTCTCTTCTGGTCTGGCTGTAACTAACCTTATAACCCAGTCTCCCTCTTCTCTTCTGGTCTGGCTGTAACTAACCTTATAAGCCCAGTCTCCCTCTTCTCTTCTGGTCTGGCTGTAACTAACCTTAAAGCCCAGTCTCCCTCTTCTCTTCTGGTCTGGCTGTAACTAACCTTATAACCCAGTCTCCCTCTTCTCTTCTGGTCTGGCTGTAACTAACCTTAAAGCCCAGTCTCCCTCTTCTCTTCTGGCTGTAACTAACCTTATAACCCAGTCTCCCTCTTCTCTTCTGGTCTGGCTGTAACTAACCTTAAAGCCCAGTCTCCCTCTTCTCTTCTGGTCTGGCTGTAACTAACCTTAAAGCCCAGTCTCCCTCTTCTCTTCTGGTCTGGCTGTAACTAACCTTATAACCCAGTCTCCCTCTTCTCTTCTGGTCTGGCTGTAACTAACCTTAAAGCCCAGTCTCCCTCTTCTCTTCTGGTCTGGCTGTAACTAACCTTATAACCCAGTCTCCCTCTTCTCTTCTGGTCTGGCTGTAACTAACCTTATAACCCAGTCTCCCTCTTCTCTTCTGGTCTGGCTGTAACTAACCTTATAAGCCCAGTCTCCCTCTTCTCTTCTGGTCTGGCTGTAACTAACCTTAAAGCCCAGTCTCCCTCTTCTCTTCTGGTCTGGCTGTAACTAACCTTAAAGCCCAGTCTCCCTCTTCTCTTCTGGTCTGGCTGTAACTAACCTTAAAGCCCAGTCTCCCTCTTCTCTTCTGGTCTGGCTGTAACTAACCTTATAACCCAGTCTCCCTCTTCTCTTCTGGTCTGGCTGTAACTAACCTTATAACCCAGTCTCCCTCTTCTCTTCTGGTCTGGCTGTAACTAACCTTATAAGCCCAGTCTCCCTCTTCTCTTCTGGTCTGGCTGTAACTAACCTTAAAGCCCAGTCTCCCTCTTCTCTTCTGGTCTGGCTGTAACTAACCTTAAAGCCCAGTCTCCCTCTTCTCTTCTGGTCTGGCTGTAACTAACCTTATAACCCAGTCTCCCTCTTCTCTTCTGGTCTGGCTGTAACTAACCTTATAACCCAGTCTCCCTCTTCTCTTCTGGTCTGGCTGTAACTAACCTTAAAGCCCAGTCTCACTCTTCTCTTCTGGTCTGGCTGTAACTAACCTTAAAGCCCAGTCTCCCTCTTCTCTTCTGGTCTGGCTGTAACTAACCTTAAAGCCCAGTCTCCCTCTTCTCTTCTGGTCTGGCTGTAACTAACCTTATAACCCAGTCTCCCTCTTCTCTTCTGGTCTGCTAACTAACCTTATAACCCAGTCTCCCTCTTCTCTTCTGGTCTGGCTGTAACTAACCTTAAAGCCCAGTCTCCCTCTTCTCTTCTGGTCTGGCTGTAACTAACCTTATAACCCAGTCTCCCTCTTCTCTTCTGGTCTGGCTGTAACTAACCTTATAACCCAGTCTCCCTCTTCTCTTCTGGTCTGGCTGTAACTAACCTTATAACCCAGTCTCCCTCTTCTCTTCTGGTCTGGCTGTAACTAACCTTATAACCCAGTCTCCCTCTTCTCTTCTGGTCTGGCTGTAACTAACCTTAAAGCCCAGTCTCCCTCTTCTCCTCTGGCTGTAACTAACCTTATAACCCAGTCTCCCTCTTCTCTTCTGGTCTGGCTGTAACTAACCTTATAACCCAGTCTCCCTCTTCTCTTCTGGTCTGGCTGTAACTAACCTTATAACCCAGTCTCCCTCTTCTCTTCTGGTCTGGCTGTAACTAACCTTATAACCCAGTCTCCCTCTTCTCTTCTGGTCTGGCTGTAACTAACCTTAAAGCCCAGTCTCCCTCTTCTCTTCTGGTCTGGCTGTAACTAACCTTATAACCCAGTCTCCCTCTTCTCTTCTGGTCTGGCTGTAACTAACCTTATAACCCAGTCTCCCTCTTCTCTTCTGGTCTGGCTGTAACTAACCTTATAACCCAGTCTCCCTCTTCTCCTCTGGCTGTAACTAACCTTAAAGCCCAGTCTCCCTCTTCTCTTCTGGTCTGGCTGTAACTAACCTTATAACCCAGTCTCCCTCTTCTCTTCTGGTCTGGCTGTAACTAACCTTATAACCCAGTCTCCCTCTTCTCTTCTGGTCTGGCTGTAACTAACCTTATAACCCAGTCTCCCTCTTCTCTTCTGGTCTGGCTGTAACTAACCTTAAAGCCCAGTCTCCCTCTTCTCTTCTGGTCTGGCTGTAACTAACCTTATAACCCAGTCTCCCTCTTCTCTTCTGGTCTGGTTGTAACTAACCTTAAAGCCCAGTCTCCCTCTTCTCTTCTGGTCTGGTTGTAACTAACCTTATAACCCAGTCTCCCTCTTCTCTTCTGGCTGTAACTAACCTTAAAGCCCAGTCTCACTCTTCTCTTCTGGTCTGGCTGTAACTAACCTTATAACCCAGTCTCCCTCTTCTCTTCTGGTCTGGTTGTAACTAACCTTAAAGCCCAGTCTCCCTCTTCTCTTCTGGTCTGGCTGTAACTAACCTTAAAGCCCAGTCTCCCTCTTCTCTTCTGGTCTGGCTGTAACTAACCTTAAAGCCCAGTCTCCCTCTTCTCTTCTGGTCTGGCTGTAACTAACCTTAAAGCCCAGTCTCCCTCTTCTCTTCTGGTCTGGCTGTAACTAACCTTATAACCCAGTCTCCCTCTTCTCTTCTGGTCTGGCTGTAACTAACCTTAAAGCCCAGTCTCCCTCTTCTCTTCTGGTCTGGCTGTAACTAACCTTAAAGCCCAGTCTCCCTCTTCTCTTCTGGTCTGGCTGTAACTAACCTTATAACCCAGTCTCCCTCTTCTCTTCTGGTCTGGCTGTAACTAACCTTATAACCCAGTCTCCCTCTTCTCTTCTGGTCTGGCTGTAACTAACCTTAAAGCCCAGTCTCCCTCTTCTCTTCTGGTCTGGCTGTAACTAACCTTAAAGCCCAGTCTCCCTCTTCTCTTCTGGTCTGGCTGTAACTAACCTTATAACCCAGTCTCCCTCTTCTCTTCTGGTCTGGCTGTAACTAACCTTAAAGCCCAGTCTCCCTCTTCTCTTCTGGTCTGGCTGTAACTAACCTTATAGCCCAGTCTCCCTCTTCTCTTCTGGTCTGGCTGTAACTAACCTTATAACCCAGTCTCCCTCTTCTCTCCTCTGGCTGTAACTAACCTTAAAGCCCAGTCTCCCTCTTCTCTTCTGGTCTGGCTGTAACTAACCTTAAAGCCCAGTCTCCCTCTTCTCTTCTGGTCTCTGTAACTAACCTTAAGCCCAGTCTCCCTCTTCTCTTCTGGTCTGGCTGTAACTAACCTTAAAGCCCAGTCTCCCTCTTCTCTTCTGGTCTGGCTGTAACTAACCTTAAAGCCCAGTCTCCCTCTTCTCTTCTGGTCTGGCTGTAACTAACCTTAAAGCCCAGTCTCCCTCTTCTCTTCTGGTCTGGCTGTAACTAACCTTAAAGCCCAGTCTCCCTCTTCTCTTCTGGTCTGGCTGTAACTAACCTTATAACCCAGTCTCCCTCTTCTCTTCTGGTCTGGCTGTAACTAACCTTAAAGCCCAGTCTCCCTCTTCTCTTCTGGTCTGGCTGTAACTAACCTTATAACCCAGTCTCCCTCTTCTCTTCTGGTCTGGCTGTAACTAACCTTATAACCCAGTCTCCCTCTTCTCTTCTGGTCTGGCTGTAACTAACCTTATAACCCAGTCTCCCTCTTCTCTTCTGGTCTGGCTGTAACTAACCTTAAAGCCCAGTCTCCCTCTTCTCTTCTGGTCTGGCTGTAACTAACCTTAAAGCCCAGTCTCCCTCTTCTCTTCTGGTCTGGCTGTAACTAACCTTAAAGCCCAGTCTCCCTCTTCTCTTCTCTTCTGGTCTGGCTGTAACTAACCTTATAACCCAGTCTCCCTCTTCTCTTCTGGTCTGGTTGTAACTAACCTTATAACCCAGTCTCCCTCTTCTCTTCTTCTGGCTGTAACTAACCTTATAACCCAGTCTCCCTCTTCTCTTCTGGTCTGGCTGTAACTAACCTTAAAGCCCAGTCTCCCTCTTCTCTTCTGGTCTGGCTGTAACTAACCTTATAACCCAGTCTCCCTCTTCTCTTCTGGTCTGGCTGTAACTAACCTTATAACCCAGTCTCCCTCTTCTCTTCTGGTCTGGCTGTAACTAACCTTATAACCCAGTCTCCCTCTTCTCTTCTGTCTGGCTGTAACTAACCTTAAAACCCAGTCTCCCTCTTCTCTTCTGGTCTGGCTGTAACTAACCTTAAAGCCCAGTCTCCTTCTTCTCTTCTGGTCTGGCTGTAACTAACCTTATAACCCAGTCTCCCTCTTCTCTTCTGGTCTGGCTGTAACTAACCTTATAACCCAGTCTCCCTCTTCTCTTCTGGTCTGGCTGTAACTAACCTTATAACCCAGTCTCCCTCTTCTCCTGCTGGCTGTAACTAACCTTATAACCCAGTCTCCCTCTTCTCTTCTGGTCTGGCTGTAACTAACCTTAAAGCCCAGTCTCCCTCTTCTCTTCTGGTCTGGCTGTAACTAACCTTATAACCCAGTCTCCCTCTTCTCTTCTGGTCTGGCTGTAACTAACCTTAAAGCCCAGTCTCCCTCTTCTCTTCTGGTCTGGCTGTAACTAACCTTATAACCCAGTCTCCCTCTTCTCTTCTGGTCTGGTTGTAACTAACCTTAAAGCCCAGTCTCCCTCTTCTCTTCTGGTCTGGCTGTAACTAACCTTAAAGCCCAGTCTCCCTCTTCTCTTCTGGTCTGGCTGTAACTAACCTTAAAGCCCAGTCTCCCTCTTCTCTTCTGGTCTGGCTGTAACTAACCTTAAAACCCAGTCTCCCTCTTCTCTTCTGGTCTGGCTGTAACTAACCTTAAAGCCCAGTCTCCCTCTTCTCTTCTGGTCTGGCTGTAACTAACCTTAAAGCCCAGTCTCCCTCTTCTCTTCTGGTCTGGCTGTAACTAACCTTAAAACCCAGTCTCCCTCTTCTCTTCTGGTCTGGCTGTAACTAACCTTAAAACCCAGTCTCCCTCTTCTCTTCTGGTCTGGCTGTAACTAACCTTAAAGCCCAGTCTCCCTCTTCTCTTCTGGTCTGGCTGTAACTAACCTTAAAGCCCAGTCTCCCTCTTCTCTTCTGGTCTGGCTGTAACTAACCTTATAACCCAGTCTCCCTCTTCTCTTCTGGTCTGGCTGTAACTAACCTTATAACCCAGTCTCCCTCTTCTCTTCTGGTCTGGCTGTAACTAACCTTAAAGCCCAGTCTCCCTCTTCTCTTCTGGTCTGGCTGTAACTAACCTTAAAGCCCAGTCTCCCTCTTCTCTTCTCGTCTGGCTGTAACTAACCTTATAACCCAGTCTCCCTCTTCTCTTCTCGTCTGGTTGTAACTAACCTTAAAGCCCAGTCTCCCTCTTCTCTTCTCGTCTGGCTGTAACTAACCTTAAAGCCCAGTCTCCCTCTTCTCTTCTGGTCTGGCTGTAACTAACCTTAAAGCCCAGTCTCCCTCTTCTCTTCTGGTCTGGCTGTAACTAACCTTATAGCCCAGTCTCCCTCTTCTCTTCTGGTCTGGCTGTAACTAACCTTAAAGCCCAGTCTCCCTCTTCTCTTCTGGTCTGGTTGTAACTAACCTTAAAACCCAGTCTCCCTCTTCTCTTCTGGTCTCTGTAACTAACCTTAAAGCCCAGTCTCCCTCTTCTCTTCTGGTCCTGTAACTAACCTTAAAGCCCAGTCTCCCTCTTCTCTTCTGGTCTGGCTGTAACTAACCTTAAAACCCAGTCTCCCTCTTCTCTTCTGGTCTGGCTGTAACTAACCTTATAACACAGTCTCCCTCTTCTCTTCTGGTCTGGTTGTAACTAACCTTAAAGCCCAGTCTCCCTCTTCTCTTCTGGTATGGTTGTAACTAACCTTAAAGCCCAGTCTCCCTCTTCTCTTCTGGTCTGGCTGTAACTAACCTTAAAACCCAGTCTCCCTCTTCTCTTCTGGTCTGGCTGTAACTAACCTTAACCCAGTCTCCCTCTTCTCTTCTGGTCTGGCTGTAACTAACCTTAAAGCCCAGTCTCCCTCTTCTCTTCTGGTATGGTTGTAACTAACCTTAAAGCCCAGTCTCCCTCTTCTCTTCTGGTCTGGTTGTAACTAACCTTATAACCCAGTCTCCCTCTTCTCTTCTCCTCTGGCTGTAACTAACCTTAAAGCCCAGTCTCCCTCTTCTCTTCTGGTCTGTGTAACTAACCTTATAACCCAGTCTCCCTCTTCTCTTCTCCTCTGGTTGTAACTAACCTTATAACCCAGTCTCCCTCTTCTCTTCTGGTCTGGCTGTAACTAACCTTATAACCCAGTCTCCCTCTTCTCTTCTGGTCTGGCTGTAACTAACCTTATAACCCAGTCTCCCTCTTCTCTTCTGGTCTGGCTGTAACTAACCTTAAAGCCCAGTCTCCCTCTTCTCTTCTGGTCTGGCTGTAACTAACCTTATAGCCCAGTCTCCCTCTTCTCTTCTGGTCTGGCTGTAACTAACCTTATAACCCAGTCTCCCTCTTCTCTTCTGGTCTGGCTGTAACTAACCTTATAACCCAGTCTCCCTCTTCTCTTCTGGTCTGGCTGTAACTAACCTTATAACCCAGTCTCCCTCTTCTCTTCTGGTCTGGCTGTAACTAACCTTAAAGCCCAGTCTCCCTCTTCTCTTCTGGTCTGGCTGTAACTAACCTTATAACCCAGTCTCCCTCTTCTCTTCTCGTCTGGTTGTAACTAACCTTAAAGCCCAGTCTCCCTCTTCTCTTCTGGTCTGGCTGTAACTAACCTTAAAGCCCAGTCTCCCTCTTCTCTTCTGGTCTGGTTGTAACTAACCTTATAACCCAGTCTCCCTCTTCTCTTCTGGTCTGGCTGTAACTAACCTTATAACCCAGTCTCCCTCTTCTCTTCTGGTCTGGCTGTAACTAACCTTATAACCCAGTCTCCCTCTTCTCTTCTGGTCTGGCTGTAACTAACCTTAAAGCCCAGTCTCCCTCTTCTCTTCTGGTTCTGTAACTAACCTTATAACCCAGTCTCCCTCTTCTCTTCTGGTCTGGCTGTAACTAACCTTATAACCCAGTCTCCCTCTTCTCTTCTGGTCTGGCTGTAACTAACCTTAAAACCCAGTCTCCCTCTTCTCTTCTGGTCTGGCTGTAACTAACCTTATAACCCAGTCTCCCTCTTCTCTTCTGGTCTGGCTGTAACTAACCTTAAAGCCCAGTCTCCCTCTTCTCTTCTGGTCTGGCTGAACTAACCTTATAACCCAGTCTCCCTCTTCTCTTCTGGTCTGGCTGTAACTAACCTTATAACCCAGTCTCCCTCTTCTCTTCTGGTCTGGCTGTAACTAACCTTAAAGCCCAGTCTCCCTCTTCTCTTCTGGTCTGGCTGTAACTAACCTTAAAGCCCAGTCTCCCTCTTCTCTTCTGGTCTGGCTGTAACTAACCTTATAACCCAGTCTCCCTCTTCTCTTCTGGTCTGGCTGTAACTAACCTTATAACCCAGTCTCCCTCTTCTCTTCTGGTCTGGCTGTAACTAACCTTAAAACCCAGTCTCCCTCTTCTCTTCTGGTCTGGCTGTAACTAACCTTATAGCCCAGTCTCCCTCTTCTCTTCTGGTCTGGCTGTAACTAACCTTATAACCCAGTCTCCCTCTTCTCTTCTGGTCTGGCTGTAACTAACCTTATAACCCAGTCTCCCTCTTCTCTTCTGGTCTGGCTGTAACTAACCTTATAACCCAGTCTCCCTCTTCTCTTCTGGTCTGGCTGTAACTAACCTTATAACCCAGTCTCCCTCTTCTCTTCTGGTCTGGCTGTAACTAACCTTAAAGCCCAGTCTCCCTCTTCTCTTCTGGTCTGGCTGTAACTAACCTTATAACCCAGTCTCCCTCTTCTCTTCTGGTCTGGCTGTAACTAACCTTAAAGCCCAGTCTCCCTCTTCTCTTCTGGTCTGGTTGTAACTAACCTTAAAGCCCAGTCTCCCTCTTCTCTTCTGGTCTGGCTGTAACTAACCTTAAAGCCCAGTCTCCCTCTTCTCTTCTGGTCTGGCTGTAACTAACCTTAAAGCCCAGTCTCCCTCTTCTCTTCTGGTCTGGCTGTAACTAACCTTAAAGCCCAGTCTCCCTCTTCTCTTCTGGTCTGGCTGTAACTAACCTTAAAGCCCAGTCTCCCTCTTCTCTTCTGGTCTGGCTGTAACTAACCTTAAAGCCCAGTCTCCCTCTTCTCTTCTGGTCTGGCTGTAACTAACCTTAAAGCCCAGTCTCCCTCTTCTCTTCTGGTCTGGCTGTAACTAACCTTATAACCCAGTCTCCCTCTTCTCTTCTGGTTTGTAACTAACCTTAAAGCCCAGTCTCCCTCTTCTCTTCTGGTCTGGCTGTAACTAACCTTATAACCCAGTCTCCCTCTTCTCTTCTCGTCTGGCTGTAACTAACCTTAAAGCCCAGTCTCCCTCTTCTCTTCTGGTCTGGCTGTAACTAACCTTAAAGCCCAGTCTCCCTCTTCTCTTCTGGTCTGGCTGTAACTAACCTTAAAGCCCAGTCTCCCTCTTCTCTTCTGGTCTGGCTGTAACTAACCTTAAAGCCCAGTCTCCCTCTTCTCTTCTGGTCTGGCTGTAACTAACCTTATAGCCCAGTCTCCCTCTTCTCTTCTGGTCTGGCTGTAACTAACCTTAAAGCCCAGTCTCCCTCTTCTCTTCTGGTCTGGCTGTAACTAACCTTATAACCCAGTCTCCCTCTTCTCTTCTGGTCTGGCTGTAACTAACCTTAAAACCCAGTCTCCCTCTTCTCTTCTGGTCTGGCTGTAACTAACCTTATAACCCAGTCTCCCTCTTCTCTTCTGGTCTGGCTGTAACTAACCTTATAACCCAGTCTCCCTCTTCTCTTCTGGTCTGGCTGTAACTAACCTTATAACCCAGTCTCCCTCTTCTCTTCTGGTCTGGCTGTAACTAACCTTAAAGCCCAGTCTCCCTCTTCTCTTCTGGTCTGGCTGTAACTAACCTTAAAGCCCAGTCTCCCTCTTCTCTTCTGGTCTGGCTGTAACTAACCTTAAAGCCCAGTCTCCCTCTTCTCTTCTGGTCTGGCTGTAACTAACCTTAAAGCCCAGTCTCCCTCTTCTCTTCTGGTCTGGCTGTAACTAACCTTATAACCCAGTCTCCCTCTTCTCTTCTGGTCTGGCTGTAACTAACCTTATAACCCAGTCTCCCTCTTCTCTTCTGGTCTGGCGTAACTAACCTTATAACCCAGTCTCCCTCTTCTCTTCTGGTCTGGCTGTAACTAACCTTATAACCCAGTCTCCCTCTTCTCTTCTGGTCTGGCTGTAACTAACCTTATAACCCAGTCTCCCTCTTCTCTCTGGTCTGGCTGTAACTAACCTTATAACCCAGTCTCCCTCTTCTCTTCTGGTCTGGCTGTAACTAACCTTATAACCCAGTCTCCCTCTTCTCTTCTGGTCTGGCTGTAACTAACCTTATAACCCAGTCTCCCTCTTCTCTTCTGGTCGGGCTGTAACTAACCTTATAACCCAGTCTCCTTCTTCTCTTCTGGTCTGGCTGTAACTAACCTTATAACCCAGTCTCCCTCTTCTCTTCTGGTCTGGTTGTAACTAACCTTAAAGCCCAGTCTCCCTCTTCTCTTCTGGTCTGGTTGTAACTAACCTTATAACCCAGTCTCCCTCTTCTCTTCTGGCTGTAACTAACCTTAAAGCCCAGTCTCACTCTTCTCTTCTGGTCTGGCTGTAACTAACCTTATAACACAGTCTCCCTCTTCTCTTCTGGTCTGGTTGTAACTAACCTTAAAGCCCAGTCTCCCTCTTCTCTTCTGGTTGTAACTAACCTTAAAGCCCAGTCTCCCTCTTCTCTTCTGGTCTGGCTGTAACTAACCTTAAAGCCCAGTCTCCCTCTTCTCTTCTGGTCTGGCTGTAACTAACCTTAAAGCCCAGTCTCCCTCTTCTCTTCTGGTCTGGCTGTAACTAACCTTATAACCCAGTCTCCCTCTTCTCTTC
Organism: Salmo salar; assembly: GCF_905237065.1. Taxonomy (NCBI): domain Eukaryota; kingdom Metazoa; phylum Chordata; class Actinopteri; order Salmoniformes; family Salmonidae; genus Salmo; species Salmo salar. The sequence continues at coordinate 42,230,544 of NC_059467.1, forward strand.
TGGTCTGGCTGTAACTAACCTTAAAGCCCAGTCTCCCTCTTCTCTTCTGGCTGTAACTAACCTTAAATCCCAGTCTCCATCTTTTCTTCTGGTCTGGTTGTAACTAACCTTATAACCCAGTCTCCCTCTTCTCTTTTGGTCTGGCTGTAACTAACCTTATAACCCAGTCTCCATCTTCTCTTCTGGTCTGGCTGTAACTAACCTTAAAGCCCAGTCTCCCTCTTCTCCTCTGGCTGTAACTAACCTTAAAGCCCAGTCTCCCTCTTCTCCTCTGGCTGTAACTAACCTTATAACCCAGTCTCCATCTTCTCTTCTGGTCTGGCTGTAACTAACCTTAAAGCCCAGTCTCCCTCTTCTCTTCTGGTTGTAACTAACCTTAAAGCCCAGTCTCCCTCTTCTCTTCTGGTCTGGCTGTAACTAACCTTAAAGCCCAGTCTCCCTCTTCTCCTCTGGCTGTAACTAACCTTAAAGCCCAGTCTCCCTCTTCTCTTCTGGTCTGGTTGTAACTAACCTTATAACCCAGTCTCCCTCTTCTCTTCTGGTTGTAACTAACCTTATAACCCAGTCTCCCTCTTCTCCTCTGGCTGTAACTAACCTTAAAGCCCAGTCTCCCTCTTCTCTTCTGGTCTGGCTGTAACTAACCTTAAAGCCCAGTCTCCCTCTTCTCTTCTGGTCTGGCTGTAACTAACCTTATAACCCAGTCTCCCTCTTCTCTTCTGGCTGTAACTAACCTTAAAGCCCAGTCTCCCTCTTCTCTTCTGGTCTGGCTGTAACTAACCTTATAACCCAGTCTCCCTCTTCTCTTCTGGTCTGGTTGTAACTAACCTTATAACCCAGTCTCCCTCTTCTCTTCTGGTCTGGCTGTAACTAACCTTAAAGCCCAGTCTCCCTCTTCTCTTCTGGTCTGGTTGTAACTAACCTTATAACCCAGTCTCCCTCTTCTCCTCTGGCTGTAACTAACCTTAAAGCCCAGTCTCCCTCTTCTCTTCTGGTCTGGCTGTAACTAACCTTAAAGCCCAGTCTCCCTCTTCTCTTCTCTTCTGGCTGTAACTAACCTTAAAGCCCAGTCTCCCTCTTCTCTTCTGGTCTGGCTGTAACTAACCTTAAAGCCCAGTCTCCCTCTTCTCTTCTCTTCTGGTCTGGCTGTAACTAACCTTATAACCCAGTCTCCCTCTTCTCTTCTGGTCTGGTTGTAACTAACCTTATAACCCAGTCTCCCTCTTCTCCTCTGGCTGTAACTAACCTTAAAGCCCAGTCTCCCTCTTCTCTTCTGGTCTGGCTGTAACTAACCTTAAAGCCCAGTCTCCCTCTTCTCTTCTGGTCTGGCTGTAACTAACCTTATAACCCAGTCTCCCTCTTCTCTTCTGGTCTGGCTGTAACTAACCTTATAACCCAGTCTCCCTCTTCTCCTCTGGCTGTAACTAACCTTATAACCCAGTCTCCCTCTTCTCTTCTGGTCTGGCTGTAACTAACCTTAAAGCCCAGTCTCCCTCTTCTCTTCTGGTCTGGTTGTAACTAACCTTATAACCCAGTCTCCCTCTTCTCCTCTGGCTGTAACTAACCTTAAAGCCCAGTCTCCCTCTTCTCTTCTGGTCTGGCTGTAACTAACCTTAAAGCCCAGTCTCCCTCTTCTCTTCTGGTCTGGTTGTAACTAACCTTATAACCCAGTCTCCCTCTTCTCTCTCTGGCTGTAACTAACCTTAAAGCCCAGTCTCCCTCTTCTCTTCTGGTCTGGCTGTAACTAACCTTATAGCCCAGTCTCCCTCTTCTCTTCTCTTCTGGCTGTAACTAACCTTAAAGCCCAGTCTCCCTCTTCTCTTCTGGTCTGGCTGTAACTAACCTTAAAGCCCAGTCTCCCTCTTCTCTTCTCTTCTGGTCTGGCTGTAACTAACCTTATAACCCAGTCTCCCTCTTCTCTTCTGGTCTGGTTGTAACTAACCTTATAACCCAGTCTCCCTCTTCTCCTCTGGCTGTAACTAACCTTAAAGCCCAGTCTCCCTCTTCTCTTCTGGTCTGGCTGTAACTAACCTTAAAGCCCAGTCTCCCTCTTCTCTTCTGGTCTGGCTGTAACTAACCTTATAACCCAGTCTCCCTCTTCTCTTCTGGTCTGGCTGTAACTAACCTTATAACCCAGTCTCCCTCTTCTCCTCTGGCTGTAACTAACCTTATAACCCAGTCTCCCTCTTCTCTTCTGGTCTGGCTGTAACTAACCTTAAAGCCCAGTCTCCCTCTTCTCTTCTGGTCTGGTTGTAACTAACCTTATAACCCAGTCTCCCTCTTCTCCTCTGGCTGTAACTAACCTTAAAGCCCAGTCTCCCTCTTCTCTTCTGGTCTGGCTGTAACTAACCTTAAAGCCCAGTCTCCCTCTTCTCTTCTCTTCTGGCTGTAACTAACCTTATAACCCAGTCTCCCTCTTCTCTTCTGGTCTGGCTGTAACTAACCTTATAACCCAGTCTCCCTCTTCTCCTCTGGCTGTAACTAACCTTATAACCCAGTCTCCCTCTTCTCTTCTGGTCTGGCTGTAACTAACCTTATAACCCAGTCTCCCTCTTCTCTTCTGGTCTGGCTGTAACTAACCTTATAACCCAGTCTCCCTCTTCTCTTCTGGTCTGGCTGTAACTAACCTTAAAGCCCAGTCTCCCTCTTCTCTTCTCCTCTGGTTGTAACTAACCTTATAACCCAGTCTCCCTCTTCTCTTCTCCTCTGGTTGTAACTAACCTTAAAGCCCAGTCTCCCTCTTCTCTTCTCCTCTGGTTGTAACTAACCTTAAAGCCCAGTCTCCCTCTTCTCTTCTCCTCTGGTTGTAACTAACCTTAAAGCCCAGTCTCCCTCTTCTCTTCTGGTTGTAACTAACCTTATAACCCAGTCTCCCTCTTCTCTTCTGGTCTGGTTGTAACTAACCTTAAAGCCCAGTCTCCCTCTTCTCTTCTCTTCTGGTCTGGTTGTAACTAACCTTAAAGCCCAGTCTCCCTCTTCTCCTCTGGTTGTAACTAACCTTAAAGCCCAGTCTCCCTCTTCTCTTCTGGTTGTAACTAACCTTAAAGCCCAGTCTCCCTCTTCTCTTCTGGTCTGGTTGTAACTAACCTTAAAGCCCAGTCTCCCTCTTCTCTTCTCTTCTGGTCTGGCTGTAACTAACATTATAACCCAGTCTCCCCCTTCTCTTCTGGTCTGGTTGTAACTAACCTTATAACCCAGTCTCCCTCTTCTCCTCTGGCTGTAACTAACCTTAAAGCCCAGTCTCCCTCTTCTCTTCTGGTCTGGCTGTAACTAACCTTAAAGCCCAGTCTCCCTCTTCTCTTCTGGTCTGGCTGTAACTAACCTTATAACCCAGTCTCCCTCTTCTCTTCTGGTCTGGCTGTAACTAACCTTAAAGCCCAGTCTCCCTCTTCTCTTCTGGTCTGGTTGTAACTAACCTTAAAGCCCAGTCTCCCTCTTCTCTTCTCCTCTGGTTGTAACTAACCTTATAACCCAGTCTCCCTCTTCTCTTCTCCTCTGGTTGTAACTAACCTTAAAGCCCAGTCTCCCTCTTCTCTTCTGGTTGTAACTAACCTTATAACCCAGTCTCCCTCTTCTCTTCTCCTCTGGTTGTAACTAACCTTATAACCCAGTCTCCCTCTTCTCTTCTGGTCTGGCTGTAACTAACCTTATAACCCAGTCTCCCTCTTCTCCTCTGGCTGTAACTAACCTTATAACCCAGTCTCCCTCTTCTCTTCTGGTCTGGCTGTAACTAACCTTATAACCCAGTCTCCCTCTTCTCTTCTGGTCTGGCTGTAACTAACCTTATAGCCCAGTCTCCCTCTTCTCTTCTGGTCTGGCTGTAACTAACCTTATAACCCAGTCTCCCTCTTCTCTTCTGGTCTGGCTGTAACTAACCTTAAAGCCCAGTCTCCCTCTTCTCTTCTGGTTGTAACTAACCTTAAAGCCCAGTCTCCCTCTTCTCTTCTGGTCTGGCTGTAACTAACCTTATAACCCAGTCTCCCTCTTCTCTTCTGGTCTGGCTGTAACTAACCTTATAACCCAGTCTCCCTCTTCTCTTCTGGTCTGGCTGTAACTAACCTTATAACCCAGTCTCCCTCTTCTCTTCTGGTCTGGTTGTAACTAACCTTATAACCCAGTCTCCCTCTTCTCTTCTGGTCTGGCTGTAACTAACCTTAAAGCCCAGTCTCCCTCTTCTCTTCTGGTCTGGCTGTAACTAACATTATAACCCAGTCTCCCCCTTCTCTTCTGGTCTGGTTGTAACTAACCTTATAACCCAGTCTCCCTCTTCTCCTCTGGCTGTAACTAACCTTAAAGCCCAGTCTCCCTCTTCTCTTCTGGTCTGGCTGTAACTAACCTTAAAGCCCAGTCTCCCTCTTCTCTTCTGGTCTGGTTGTAACTAACCTTAAAGCCCAGTCTCCCTCTTCTCTTCTCCTCTGGTTGTAACTAACCTTATAACCCAGTCTCCCTCTTCTCTTCTCCTCTGGTTGTAACTAACCTTAAAGCCCAGTCTCCCTCTTCTCTTCTGGTTGTAACTAACCTTATAACCCAGTCTCCCTCTTCTCTTCTCCTCTGGTTGTAACTAACCTTATAACCCAGTCTCCCTCTTCTCTTCTGGTCTGGCTGTAACTAACCTTATAACCCAGTCTCCCTCTTCTCCTCTGGCTGTAACTGACCTTATAACCCAGTCTCCCTCTTCTCTTCTGGTCTGGCTGTAACTAACCTTATAACCCAGTCTCCCTCTTCTCTTCTGGTCTGGCTGTAACTAACCTTATAACCCAGTCTCCCTCTTCTCTTCTGGTCTGGCTGTAACTAACCTTAAAGCCCAGTCTCCCTCTTCTCTTCTGGTCTGGCTGTAACTAACCTTAAAGCCCAGTCTCCGTCTTCTCTTCTGGTCTGGCTGTAACTAACCTTATAACCCAGTCTCCCTCTTCTCTTCTGGTCTGGCTGTAACTAACCTTAAAGCCCAGTCTCCCTCTTCTCTTCTGGTTGTAACTAACCTTAAAGCCCAGTCTCCCTCTTCTCTTCTGGTCTGGCTGTAACTAACCTTATAACCCAGTCTCCCTCTTCTCTTCTGGTCTGGCTGTAACTAACCTTATAACCCAGTCTCCCTCTTCTCTTCTGGTCTGGCTGTAACTAACCTTAAAGCCCAGTCTCCCTCTTCTCTTCTGGTCTGGTTGTAACTAACCTTATAACCCAGTCTCCATCTTCTCTTCTGGTCTGGCTGTAACTAACCTTATAACACAGTCTCCCTCTTCTCTTCTGGTTGTAACTAACCTTAAAGCCCAGTCTCCCTCTTCTCTTCTGGTCTGGTTGTAACTAACCTTATAACCCAGTCTCCCTCTTCTCTTTTGGTCTGGCTGTAACTAACCTTGTAACCCAGTCTCCCTCTTCTCTTCTGGTCTGGCTGTAACTAACCTTATAACCCAGTCTCCCTCTTCTCTTCTGGTCTGGCTGTAACTAACCTTATAACCCAGTCTCCCTCTTCTCTTCTGGTCTGGCTGTAACTAACCTTAAAGCCCAGTCTCCCTCTTCTCTTCTGGTCTGGCTGTAACTAACCTTATAACCCAGTCTCCCTCTTCTCTTCTGGTCTGGCTGTAACTAACCTTAAAGCCCAGTCTCCCTCTTCTCTTCTGGTTGTAACTAACCTTAAAGCCCAGTCTCCCTCTTCTCTTCTGGTCTGGCTGTAACTAACCTTATAACCCAGTCTCCCTCTTCTCTTCTGGTCTGGCTGTAACTAACCTTATAACCCAGTCTCCCTCTTCTCTTCTGGTCTGGCTGTAACTAACCTTATAACCCAGTCTCCCTCTTCTCTTCTGGTCTGGTTGTAACTAACCTTATAACCCAGTCTCCCTCTTCTCCTCTGGCTGTAACTAACCTTAAAGCCCAGTCTCCCTCTTCTCTTCTGGTCTGGCTGTAACTAACCTTAAAGCCCAGTCTCCCTCTTCTCTTCTGGTCTGGCTGTAACTAACCTTATAACCCAGTCTCCCTCTTCTCTTCTGGTCTGGCTGTAACTAACCTTAAAGCCCAGTCTCCCTCTTCTCTTCTGGTCTGGCTGTAACTAACCTTATAACCCAGTCTCCCTCTTCTCTTCTGGTCTGGTTGTAACTAACCTTATAACCCAGTCTCCCTCTTCTCCTCTGGCTGTAACTAACCTTAAAGCCCAGTCTCCCTCTTCTCTTCTGGTCTGGCTGTAACTAACCTTAAAGCCCAGTCTCCCTCTTCTCTTCTGGTCTGGCTGTAACTAACCTTATAGCCCAGTCTCCCTCTTCTCTTCTGGTCTGGCTGTAACTAACCTTAAAGCCCAGTCTCCCTCTTCTCTTCTGGTCTGGTTGTAACTAACCTTAAAGCCCAGTCTCCCTCTTCTCTTCTCCTCTGGTTGTAACTAACCTTAAAACCCAGTCTCCCTCTTCTCTTCTCCTCTGGTTGTAACTAACCTTAAAGCCCAGTCTCCCTCTTCTCTTCTGGTTGTAACTAACCTTATAACCCAGTCTCCCTCTTCTCTTCTCCTCTGGTTGTAACTAACCTTATAACCCAGTCTCCCTCTTCTCTTCTGGTCTGGCTGTAACTAACCTTATAACCCAGTCTCCCTCTTCTCCTCTGGCTGTAACTGACCTTATAACCCAGTCTCCCTCTTCTCTTCTGGTCTGGCTGTAACTAACCTTATAACCCAGTCTCCCTCTTCTCTTCTGGTCTGGCTGTAACTAACCTTATAACCCAGTCTCCCTCTTCTCTTCTGGTCTGGCTGTAACTAACCTTAAAGCCCAGTCTCCCTCTTCTCTTCTGGTCTGGCTGTAACTAACCTTATAACCCAGTCTCCCTCTTCTCTTCTGGTCTGGCTGTAACTAACCTTAAAGCCCAGTCTCCCTCTTCTCTTCTGGTTGTAACTAACCTTAAAGCCCAGTCTCCCTCTTCTCTTCTGGTCTGGCTGTAACTAACCTTATAACCCAGTCTCCCTCTTCTCTTCTGGTCTGGCTGTAACTAACCTTATAACCCAGTCTCCCTCTTCTCTTCTGGTCTGGCTGTAACTAACCTTAAAGCCCAGTCTCCCTCTTCTCTTCTGGTTGTAACTAACCTTAAAGCCCAGTCTCCCTCTTCTCTTCTGGTCTGGCTGTAACTAACCTTAAATCCCAGTCTCCATCTTTTTTCTGGTCTGGTTGTAACTAACCTTATAACCCAGTCTCCCTCTTCTCTTCTGGTCTGGCTGTAACTAACCTTAAAGCCCAGTCTCCCTCTTCTCTTCTGGTCTGGCTGTAACTAACCTTATAACCCAGTCTCCCTCTTCTCTTCTGGTCTGGCTGTAACTAACCTTATAACCCAGTCTCCCTCTTCTCTTCTGGTCTGGTTGTAACTAACCTTATAACCCAGTCTCCCTCTTCTCTTTTGGTCTGGCTGTAACTAACCTTAAAGCCCAGTCTCCCTCTTCTCTTCTGGTCTGGTTGTAACTAACCTTATAACCCAGTCTCCCTCTTCTCTTTTGGTCTGGCTGTAACTAACCTTGTAACCCAGTCTCCCTCTTCTCTTCTGGTCTGGCTGTAACTAACCTTATAACCCAGTCTCCCTCTTCTCTTCTGGTCTGGCTGTAACTAACCTTATAACCCAGTCTCCCTCTTCTCTTCTCCTCTGGTTGTAACTAACCTTATAGCCCAGTCTCCCTCTTCTCTTCTGGTCTGGCTGTAACTAACCTTATAACCCAGTCTCCCTCTTCTCTTCTGGTCTGGCTGTAACTAACCTTATAACCCAGTCTCCATCTTCTCTTCTGGTCTGGCTGTAACTAACCTTAAAGCCCAGTCTCCCTCTTCTCCTCTGGCTGTAACTAACCTTAAAGCCCAGTCTCCCTCTTCTCTTCTGGTCTGGCTGTAACTAACCTTATAACCCAGTCTCCCTCTTCTCTTCTGGTCTGGCTGTAACTAACCTTAAAGCCCAGTCTCCCTCTTCTCTTCTGGTTGTAACTAACCTTAAAGCCCAGTCTCCCTCTTCTCTTCTGGTCTGGCTGTAACTAACCTTATAACCCAGTCTCCCTCTTCTCTTCTGGTCTGGCTGTAACTAACCTTATAACCCAGTCTCCCTCTTCTCTTCTGGTCTGGCTGTAACTAACCTTAAAGCCCAGTCTCCCTCTTCTCTTCTGGTCTGGCTGTAACTAACCTTATAACCCAGTCTCCCTCTTCTCTTCTGGTCTGGCTGTAACTAACCTTATAACCCAGTCTCCCTCTTCTCTTCTGGTCTGGCTGTAACTAACCTTATAACCCAGTCTCCCTCTTCTCTTCTGGTCTGGCTGTAACTAACCTTATAACCCAGTCTCCCTCTTCTCTTTTGGTCTGGCTGTAACTAACCTTATAACCCAGTCTCCCTCTTCTCTTCTGGTCTGGCTGTAACTAACCTTAAAGCCCAGTCTCCCTCTTCTCCTCTGGCTGTAACTAACCTTAAAGCCCAGTCTCCCTCTTCTCTTCTGGTCTGGCTGTAACTAACCTTATAACCCAGTCTCCCTCTTCTCTTCTGGTCTGGCTGTAACTAACCTTATAACCCAGTCTCCCTCTTCTCTTCTGGTCTGGCTGTAACTAACCTTAAAGCCCAGTCTCCCTCTTCTCTTCTGGTCTGGCTGTAACTAACCTTAAAGCCCAGTCTCCATCTTCTCTTCTGGTCTGGCTGTAACTAACCTTAAAGCCCAGTCTCCCTCTTCTCTTCTCCTCTGGCTGTAACTAACCTTATAACCCAGTCTCCCTCTTCTCTTCTGGTCTGGCTGTAACTAACCTTAAAGCCCAGTCTCCCTCTTCTCCTCTGGCTGTAACTAACCTTAAAGCCCAGTCTCCCTCTTCTCTTCTGGTCTGGCTGTAACTAACCTTATAACCCAGTCTCCCTCTTCTCTTCTTGTCTGGCTGTAACTAACCTTATAACCCAGTCTCCCTCTTCTCTTTTGGTCTGGCTGTAACTAACCTTATAACCCAGTCTCCCTCTTCTCTTCTCCTCTGGCTGTAACTAACCTTAAAGCCCAGTCTCCCTCTTCTCTTCTGGTCTGGTTGTAACTAACCTTATAACCCAGTCTCCCTCTTCTCCTCTGGTCTGGCTGTAACTAACCTTATAACCCAGTCTCCCTCTTCTCTTCTGGCTGTAACTAACCTTAAAGCCCAGTCTCCCTCTTCTCCTCTGGCTGTAACTAACCTTAAAGCCCAGTCTCCCTCTTCTCTTCTGGTCTGGCTGTAACTAACCTTAAAGCCCAGTCTCCCTCTTCTCTTCTGGTCTGGCTGTAACTAACCTTAAAGCCCAGTCTCCCTCTTCTCTTCTGGTCTGGCTGTAACTAACCTTAAAGCCCAGTCTCCCTCTTCTCTTCTGGCTGTAACTAACCTTAAAGCCCAGTCTCCCTCTTCTCCTCTGGCTGTAACTAACCTTAAAGCCCAGTCTCCCTCTTCTCTTCTGGTCTGGCTGTAACTAACCTTAAAGCCCAGTCTCCCTCTTCTCTTCTGGTCTGGCTGTAACTAACCTTAAAGCCCAGTCTCCCTCTTCTCCTCTGGCTGTAACTAACCTTAAAGCCCAGTCTCCCTCTTCTCTTCTGGTCTGGTTGTAACTAACCTTATAACCCAGTCTCCCTCTTCTCCTCTGGCTGTAACTAACCTTAAAGCCCAGTCTCCCTCTTCTCTTCTGGTCTGGCTGTAACTAACCTTAAAGCCCAGTCTCCCTCTTCTCTTCTGGTCTGGCTGTAACTAACCTTATAACCCAGTCTCCCTCTTCTCTTCTGGTCTGGCTGTAACTAACCTTATAACCCAGTCTCCCTCTTCTCTTCTGGTCTGGCTGTAACTAACCTTATAACCCAGTCTCCCTCTTCTCTTCTCCTCTGGTTGTAACTAACCTTATAACCCAGTCTCCCTCTTCTCTTCTGGTCTGGCTGTAACTAACCTTATAACCCAGTCTCCATCTTCTCTTCTGGTCTGGCTGTAACTAACCTTAAAGCCCAGTCTCCCTCTTCTCCTCTGGCTGTAACTAACCTTAAAGCCCAGTCTCCATCTTCTCTTCTGGTCTGGCTGTAACTAACCTTAAAGCCCAGTCTCCCTCTTCTCTTCTGGTCTGGCTGTAACTAACCTTATAACCCAGTCTCCCTCTTCTCTTCTGGTCTGGCTGTAACTAACCTTAAAGCCCAGTCTCCCTCTTCTCTTCTGGTTGTAACTAACCTTAAAGCCCAGTCTCCCTCTTCTCTTCTGGCTGTAACTAACCTTAAAGCCCAGTCTCCCTCTTCTCTTCTGGTCTGGCTGTAACTAACCTTATTACCCAGTCTCCCTCTTCTCTTCTGGTCTGGCTGTAACTAACCTTAAAGCCCAGTCTCCATCTTCTCTTCTGGTCTGGCTGTAACTAACCTTAAAGCCCAGTCTCCCTCTTCTCTTCTGGTCTGGCTGTAACTAACCTTATAACCCAGTCTCCCTCTTCTCTTCTGGTCTGGCTGTAACTAACCTTATAACCCAGTCTCCCTCTTCTCTTCTGGTCTGGCTGTAACTAACCTTAAAGCCCAGTCTCCCTCTTCTCTTCTGGTCTGGCTGTAACTAACCTTAAAGCCCAGTCTCCCTCTTCTCTTCTGGTCTGGCTGTAACTAACCTTAAAGCCCAGTCTCCCTCTTCTCTTCTGGTCTGGCTGTAACTAACCTTAAAGCCCAGTCTCCCTCTTCTCTTCTCCTCTGGCTGTAACTAACCTTAAAGCCCAGTCTCCCTCTTCTCCTCTGGCTGTAACTAACCTTAAAGCCCAGTCTCCCTCTTCTCTTCTGGTCTGGCTGTAACTAACCTTAAAGCCCAGTCTCCCTCTTCTCCTCTGGCTGTAACTAACCTTAAAGCCCAGTCTCCCTCTTCTCTTCTGGTCTGGTTGTAACTAACCTTATAACCCAGTCTCCCTCTTCTCCTCTGGCTGTAACTAACCTTAAAGCCCAGTCTCCCTCTTCTCTTCTGGTCTGGCTGTAACTAACCTTAAAGCCCAGTCTCCATCTTCTCTTCTGGTCTGGCTGTAACTAACCTTAAAGCCCAGTCTCCCTCTTCTCTTCTCCTCTGGCTGTAACTAACCTTAAAGCCCAGTCTCCCTCTTCTCCTCTGGCTGTAACTAACCTTAAAGCCCAGTCTCCCTCTTCTCTTCTGGTCTGGCTGTAACTAACCTTAAAGCCCAGTCTCCCTCTTCTCTTCTCCTCTGGCTGTAACTAACCTTAAAGCCCAGTCTCCCTCTTCTCCTCTGGCTGTAACTAACCTTAAAGCCCAGTCTCCCTCTTCTCTTCTGGTCTGGCTGTAACTAACCTTAAAGCCCAGTCTCCCTCTTCTCCTCTGGCTGTAACTAACCTTAAAGCCCAGTCTCCCTCTTCTCTTCTGGTCTGGTTGTAACTAACCTTATAACCCAGTCTCCCTCTTCTCCTCTGGCTGTAACTAACCTTAAAGCCCAGTCTCCCTCTTCTCTTCTGGTCTGGCTGTAACTAACCTTAAAGCCCAGTCTCCCTCTTCTCTTCTGGTCTGGCTGTAACTAACCTTAAAGCCCAGTCTCCCTCTTCTCTTCTCCTCTGGCTGTAACTAACCTTAAAGCCCAGTCTCCCTCTTCTCCTCTGGCTGTAACTAACCTTAAAGCCCAGTCTCCCTCTTCTCTTCTGGTCTGGTTGTAACTAACCTTATAACCCAGTCTCCCTCTTCTCCTCTGGCTGTAACTAACCTTAAAGCCCAGTCTCCCTCTTCTCTTCTGGCTGTAACTAACCTTAAAGCCCAGTCTCCCTCTTCTCTTCTGGTCTGGCTGTAACTAACCTTATAACCCAGTCTCCCTCTTCTCTTCTGGTCTGGCTGTAACTAACCTTATAACCCAGTCTCCCTCTTCTCTTCTGGTCTGGCTGTAACTAACCTTATAACCCAGTCTCCCTCTTCTCTTCTGGTCTGGCTGTAACTAACCTTATAACCCAGTCTCCCTCTTCTCTTCTGGCTGTAACTAACCTTAAAGCCCAGTCTCCCTCTTCTCTTCTGGTCTGGCTGTAACTAACCTTAAAGCCCAGTCTCCCTCTTCTCTTCTCTTCTGGTCTGGCTGTAACTAACCTTATAACCCAGTCTCCCTCTTCTCTTCTGGTCTGGTTGTAACTAACCTTATAACCCAGTCTCCCTCTTCTCCTCTGGCTGTAACTAACCTTAAAGCCCAGTCTCCCTCTTCTCTTCTGGTCTGGCTGTAACTAACCTTAAAGCCCAGTCTCCCTCTTCTCTTCTGGTCTGGCTGTAACTAACCTTATAACCCAGTCTCCCTCTTCTCTTCTGGTTGTAACTAACCTTATAACCCAGTCTCCCTCTTCTCTTCTCCTCTGGTTGTAACTAACCTTATAACCCAGTCTCCCTCTTCTCTTCTGGTCTGGCTGTAACTAACCTTATAACCCAGTCTCCCTCTTCTCCTCTGGCTGTAACTGACCTTATAACCCAGTCTCCCTCTTCTCTTCTGGTCTGGCTGTAACTAACCTTAAAGCCCAGTCTCCCTCTTCTCTTCTGGTCTGGCTGTAACTAACCTTAAAGCCCAGTCTCCCTCTTCTCTTCTGGCTGTAACTAACCTTATAACCCAGTCTCCCTCTTCTCTTCTGGTCTGGCTGTAACTAACCTTATAACCCAGTCTCCCTCTTCTCTTCTGGTCTGGCTGTAACTAACCTTATAACCCAGTCTCCCTCTTCTCTTCTGGTCTGGCTGTAACTAACCTTAAAGCCCAGTCTCCCTCTTCTCTTCTGGTCTGTAACTAACCTTAAAGCCCAGTCTCCCTCTTCTCTTCTGGTCTGGCTGTAACTAACCTTATAACCCAGTCTCCCTCTTCTCTTCTCCTCTGGTTGTAACTAACCTTAAAGCCCAGTCTCCCTCTTCTCTTCTGGTCTGGCTGTAACTAACCTTATAACCCAGTCTCCCTCTTCTCTTCTGGTCTGGCTGTAACTAACCTTATAACCCAGTCTCCCTCTTCTCTTCTGGTCTGGCTGTAACTAACCTTAAAGCCCAGTCTCCCTCTTCTCTTCTGGTCTGGCTGTAACTAACCTTATAACCCAGTCTCCCTCTTCTCTTCTGGTCTGGCTGTAACTAACCTTAAAACCCAGTCTCCCTCTTCTCTTCTGGTCTGGCTGTAACTAACCTTAAAGCCCAGTCTCCCTCTTCTCTTCTGGTCTGGCTGTAACTAACCTTAAAGCCCAGTCTCCCTCTTCTCTTCTGGTCTGGCTGTAACTAACCTTATAACCCAGTCTCCCTCTTCTCTTCTGGTCTGGCTGTAACTAACCTTAAAGCCCAGTCTCCCTCTTCTCTTCTGGTTGTAACTAACCTTAAAGCCCAGTCTCCCTCTTCTCTTCTTGTCTGGTTGTAACTAACCTTATAACGCAGTCTCCCTCTTCTCCTCTGGCTGTAACTAACCTTATAACCCAGTCTCCCTCTTCTCTTCTGGTCTGGCTGTAACTAACCTTATAACCCAGTCTCCCTCTTCTCTTCTGGTCTGGCTGTAACTAACCTTAAAGCCCAGTCTCCCTCTTCTCTTCTGGTTGTAACTAACCTTAAAGCCCAGTCTCACTCTTCTCTTCTGGTCTGGCTGTAACTAACCTTATAACCCAGTCTCCCTCTTCTCTTCTGGTCTGGTTGTAACTAACCTTATAACCCAGTCTCCCTCTTCTCTTCTGGTCTGGCTGTAACTAACCTTAAAGCCCAGTCTCCCTCTTCTCTTCTGGTCTGGCTGTAACTAACCTTATAACCCAGTCTCCCTCTTCTCTTCTGGTCTGGCTGTAACTAACCTTATAACCCAGTCTCCCTCTTCTCTTCTGGTCTGGCTGTAACTAACCTTAAAGCCCAGTCTCCCTCTTCTCTTCTGGTCTGGCTGTAACTAACCTTAAAGCCCAGTCTCCCTCTTCTCTTCTGGTCTGGCTGTAACTAACCTTATAACCCAGTCTCCCTCTTCTCTTCTGGCTGTAACTAACCTTAAAGCCCAGTCTCCCTCTTCTCTTCTGGTCTGGCTGTAACTAACCTTAAAGCCCAGTCTCCCTCTTCTCTTCTGGTCTGGCTGTAACTAACCTTAAAGCCCAGTCTCCCTCTTCTCTTCTGGTCTGGCTGTAACTAACCTTATAACCCAGTCTCCCTCTTCTCTTCTGGTCTGGCTGTAACTAACCTTAAAGCCCAGTCTCCCTCTTCTCTTCTGGTCTGGCTGTAACTAACCTTAAAGCCCAGTCTCCCTCTTCTCTTCTGGTCTGGCTGTAACTAACCTTAAAGCCCAGTCTCCCTCTTCTCTTCTGGTCTGGCTGTAACTAACCTTATAACCCAGTCTCCCTCTTCTCTTCTCGTCTGGTTGTAACTAACCTTATAACCCAGTCTCCCTCTTCTCTTCTCCTCTGGTTGTAACTAACCTTAAAGCCCAGTCTCCCTCTTCTCTTCTGGTTGTAACTAACCTTAAAGCCCAGTCTCCCTCTTCTCTTCTGGTCTGGCTGTAACTAACCTTAAAGCCCAGTCTCCCTCTTCTCTTCTCTTCTGGTCTGGCTGTAACTAACCTTATAACCCAGTCTCCCTCTTCTCTTCTGGTCTGGTTGTAACTAACCTTATAACCCAGTCTCCCTCTTCTCCTCTGGCTGTAACTAACCTTAAAGCCCAGTCTCCCTCTTCTCTTCTGGTCTGGCTGTAACTAACCTTAAAGCCCAGTCTCCCTCTTCTCTTCTGGTCTGGCTGTAACTAACCTTATAACCCAGTCTCCCTCTTCTCTTCTGGTCTGGCTGTAACTAACCTTAAAGCCCAGTCTCCCTCTTCTCTTCTGGTCTGGTTGTAACTAACCTTAAAGCCCAGTCTCCCTCTTCTCTTCTGGTCTTGCTGTAACTAACCTTAAAGCCCAGTCTCCCTCTTCTCTTCTGGTCTGGCTGTAACTAACCTTATAACCCAGTCTCCCTCTTCTCCTCTGGTCTGCTGTAACTAACCTTATAACCCAGTCTCCCTCTTCTCTTCTGGTCTGGCTGTAACTAACCTTAAAGCCCAGTCTCCCTCTTCTCTTCTGGTCTGGCTGTAACTAACCTTAAAGCCCAGTCTCCCTCTTCTCTTCTGGTCTGGCTGTAACTAACCTTAAAGCCCAGTCTCCCTCTTCTCTTCTGGTCTGGCTGTAACTAACCTTATAACCCAGTCTCCCTCTTCTCTTCTGGCTGTAACTAACCTTATAACCCAGTCTCCCTCTTCTCTTCTCCTCTGGTTGTAACTAACCTTATAACCCAGTCTCCCTCTTCTCTTCTGGTCTGGCTGTAACTAACCTTATAACCCAGTCTCCCTCTTCTCCTCTGGCTGTAACTGACCTTATAACCCAGTCTCCCTCTTCTCTTCTGGTCTGGCTGTAACTAACCTTAAAGCCCAGTCTCCCTCTTCTCTTCTGGTCTGGCTGTAACTAACCTTAAAGCCCAGTCTCCCTCTTCTCTTCTGGCTGTAACTAACCTTATAACCCAGTCTCCCTCTTCTCTTCTGGTCTGGCTGTAACTAACCTTATAACCCAGTCTCCCTCTTCTCTTCTGGTCTGGCTGTAACTAACCTTATAACCCAGTCTCCCTCTTCTCTTCTGGTCTGGCTGTAACTAACCTTAAAGCCCAGTCTCCCTCTTCTCTTCTGGTCTGGCTGTAACTAACCTTAAAGCCCAGTCTCCATCTTCTCTTCTGGTCTGGCTGTAACTAACCTTATAACCCAGTCTCCCTCTTCTCTTCTCCTCTGGTTGTAACTAACCTTATAACCCAGTCTCCCTCTTCTCTTCTGGTCTGGCTGTAACTAACCTTAAAGCCCAGTCTCCCTCTTCTCTTCTGGTCTGGCTGTAACTAACCTTAAAGCCCAGTCTCCCTCTTCTCTTCTGGTCTGGCTGTAACTAACCTTATAACCCAGTCTCCCTCTTCTCTTCTGGTCTGGCTGTAACTAACCTTAAAGCCCAGTCTCCCTCTTCTCTTCTGGTTGTAACTAACCTTAAAGCCCAGTCTCCCTCTTCTCTTCTTGTCTGGTTGTAACTAACCTTATAACGCAGTCTCCCTCTTCTCCTCTGGCTGTAACTAACCTTAAAGCCCAGTCTCCATCTTCTCTTCTTGTCTGGCTGTAACTAACCTTATAACCCAGTCTCCCTCTTCTCTTCTTGTCTGGCTGTAACTAACCTTAAAGCCCAGTCTCCCTCTTCTCTTCTGGTTGTAACTAACCTTAAAGCCCAGTCTCACTCTTCTCTTCTGGTCTGGCTGTAACTAACCTTATAACCCAGTCTCCCTCTTCTCTTCTGGTCTGGCTGTAACTAACCTTATAACCCAGTCTCCCTCTTCTCCTCTGGCTGTAACTAACCTTAAAGCCCAGTCTCCCTCTTCTCTTCTGGTCTGGCTGTAACTAACCTTAAAGCCCAGTCTCCCTCTTCTCCTCTGGCTGTAACTAACCTTAAAGCCCAGTCTCCCTCTTCTCTTCTGGTCTGGTTGTAACTAACCTTAAAGCCCAGTCTCCCTCTTCTCTTCTGGTCTGGTTGTAACTAACCTTATAACCCAGTCTCCCTCTTCTCCTCTGGCTGTAACTAACCTTAAAGCCCAGTCTCCCT
This sequence comes from Salmo salar, assembly GCF_905237065.1. Classification (NCBI taxonomy): domain Eukaryota; kingdom Metazoa; phylum Chordata; class Actinopteri; order Salmoniformes; family Salmonidae; genus Salmo; species Salmo salar. The sequence continues at coordinate 42,247,038 of NC_059467.1, forward strand.
CTTCTCTTCTGGTCTGGCTGTAACTAACCTTATAACCCAGTCTCCCTCTTCTCTTCTGGTCTGGCTGTAACTAACCTTAAAGCCCAGTCTCCCTCTTCTCTTCTGGTCTGGCTGTAACTAACCTTATAACCCAGTCTCCCTCTTCTCTTCTGGTCTGGCTGTAACTAACCTTATAACCCAGTCTCCCTCTTCTCTTCTGGTCTGGCTGTAACTAACCTTATAACCCAGTCTCCCTCTTCTCTTCTGGTCTGGCTGTAACTAACCTTAAAGCCCAGTCTCCCTCTTCTCTTCTGGTCTGGCTGTAACTAACCTTAAAGCCCAGTCTCCCTCTTCTCTTCTGGTCTGGCTGTAACTAACCTTATAACCCAGTCTCCATCTTCTCTTCTGGTCTGGCTGTAACTAACCTTAAAGCCCAGTCTCCCTCTTCTCCTCTGGCTGTAACTAACCTTAAAGCCCATTCTCCATCTTCTCTTCTGGTCTGGCTGTAACTAACCTTAAAGCCCAGTCTCCCTCTTCTCTTCTGGTCTGGCTGTAACTAACCTTATAACCCAGTCTCCCTCTTCTCTTCTGGTCTGGCTGTAACTAACCTTATAACCCAGTCTCCCTCTTCTCTTCTCCTCTGGTTGTAACTAACCTTATAACCCAGTCTCCCTCTTCTCTTCTCCTCTGGCTGTAACTAACCTTAAAGCCCAGTCTCCCTCTTCTCTTCTGGTTGTAACTAACCTTAAAGCCCAGTCTCCCTCTTCTCTTCTGGTCTGGCTGTAACTAACCTTAAAGCCCAGTCTCCCTCTTCTCTTCTCTTCTGGTCTGGCTGTAACTAACCTTATAACCCAGTCTCCCCCTTCTCTTCTGGTCTGGTTGTAACTAACCTTATAACCCAGTCTCCCTCTTCTCCTCTGGCTGTAACTAACCTTAAAGCCCAGTCTCCCTCTTCTCTTCTGGTCTGGCTGTAACTAACCTTAAAGCCCAGTCTCCCTCTTCTCTTCTGGTCTGGCTGTAACTAACCTTATAACCCAGTCTCCCTCTTCTCTTCTGGTCTGGCTGTAACTAACCTTAAAGCCCAGTCTCCCTCTTCTCTTCTGGTCTGGCTGTAACTAACCTTAAAGCCCAGTCTCCCTCTTCTCTTCTGGTCTGGCTGTAACTAACCTTATAACCCAGTCTCCCTCTTCTCTTCTGGTCTGGCTGTAACTAACCTTAAAGCCCAGTCTCCCTCTTCTCTTCTGGTCTGGCTGTAACTAACCTTATAACCCAGTCTCCCTCTTCTCCTCTGGTTGTAACTAACCTTATAACCCAGTCTCCCTCTTCTCTTCTGGTCTGGCTGTAACTAACCTTAAAGCCCAGTCTCCCTCTTCTCTTCTGGTCTGGTTGTAACTAACCTTAAAGCCCAGTCTCCCTCTTCTCTTCTGGTCTGGCTGTAACTAACCTTAAAGCCCAGTCTCCCTCTTCTCTTCTGGTCTGGCTGTAACTAACCTTATAACCCAGTCTCCCTCTTCTCTTCTGGTTGTAACTAACCTTATAACCCAGTCTCCCTCTTCTCTTCTGGTCTGGTTGTAACTAACCTTAAAGCCCAGTCTCCCTCTTCTCTTCTGGTCTGGCTGTAACTAACCTTATAACCCAGTCTCCCTCTTCTCCTCTGGCTGTAACTGACCTTATAACCCAGTCTCCCTCTTCTCTTCTGGTCTGGTTGTAACTAACCTTATAACCCAGTCTCCCTCTTCTCTTCTGGTCTGGCTGTAACTAACCTTAAAGCCCAGTCTCCCTCTTCTCTTCTGGTCTGGCTGTAACTAACCTTAAAGCCCAGTCTCCCTCTTCTCTTCTGGCTGTAACTAACCTTATAACCCAGTCTCCCTCTTCTCTTCTGGTCTGGTTGTAACTAACCTTATAACCCAGTCTCCCTCTTCTCTTCTGGTCTGGCTGTAACTAACCTTAAAGCCCAGTCTCCCTCTTCTCTTCTGGTCTGGCTGTAACTAACCTTATAACCCAGTCTCCCTCTTCTCTTCTGGTCTGGCTGTAACTAACCTTAAAGCCCAGTCTCCCTCTTCTCTTCTGGTCTGGCTGTAACTAACCTTAAAGCCCAGTCTCCCTCTTCTCTTCTGGTCTGGCTGTAACTAACCTTAAAGCCCAGTCTCCCTCTTCTCTTCTGGTCTGGCTGTAACTAACCTTATAACCCAGTCTCCCTCTTCTCTTCTCCTCTGGTTGTAACTAACCTTATAACCCAGTCTCCCTCTTCTCTTCTCCTCTGGCTGTAACTAACCTTAAAGCCCAGTCTCCCTCTTCTCTTCTGGTCTGGCTGTAACTAACCTTAAAGCCCAGTCTCCCTCTTCTCTTCTGGTCTGGCTGTAACTAACCTTAAAGCCCAGTCTCCCTCTTCTCTTCTCTTCTGGTCTGGCTGTAACTAACCTTATAACCCAGTCTCCCCCTTCTCTTCTGGTCTGGTTGTAACTAACCTTATAACCCAGTCTCCCTCTTCTCCTCTGGCTGTAACTAACCTTAAAGCCCAGTCTCCCTCTTCTCTTCTGGTCTGGCTGTAACTAACCTTAAAGCCCAGTCTCCCTCTTCTCTTCTGGTCTGGCTGTAACTAACCTTATAACCCAGTCTCCCTCTTCTCTTCTGGTCTGGCTGTAACTAACCTTAAAGCCCAGTCTCCCTCTTCTCTTCTGGTCTGGTTGTAACTAACCTTAAAGCCCAGTCTCCCTCTTCTCTTCTGGTCTTGCTGTAACTAACCTTAAAGCCCAGTCTCCCTCTTCTCTTCTGGTCTGGCTGTAACTAACCTTATAACCCAGTATCCCTCTTCTCCTCTGGTTGTAACTAACCTTATAACCCAGTCTCCCTCTTCTCTTCTGGTCTGGCTGTAACTAACCTTAAAGCCCAGTCTCCCTCTTCTCTTCTGGTCTGGTTGTAACTAACCTTAAAGCCCAGTCTCCCTCTTCTCTTCTGGTCTGGCTGTAACTAACCTTAAAGCCCAGTCTCCCTCTTCTCTTCTGGTCTGGCTGTAACTAACCTTATAACCCAGTCTCCCTCTTCTCTTCTGGTCTGGCTGTAACTAACCTTATAACCCAGTCTCCCTCTTCTCTTCTCCTCTGGTTGTAACTAACCTTATAACCCAGTCTCCCTCTTCTCTTCTGGTCTGGCTGTAACTAACCTTATAACCCAGTCTCCCTCTTCTCCTCTGGCTGTAACTGACCTTATAACCCAGTCTCCCTCTTCTCTTCTGGTCTGGCTGTAACTAACCTTAAAGCCCAGTCTCCCTCTTCTCTTCTGGTCTGGCTGTAACTAACCTTAAAGCCCAGTCTCCCTCTTCTCTTCTGGCTGTAACTAACCTTATAACCCAGTCTCCCTCTTCTCTTCTGGTCTGGTTGTAACTAACCTTATAACCCAGTCTCCCTCTTCTCTTCTGGTCTGGCTGTAACTAACCTTATAACCCAGTCTCCCTCTTCTCTTCTGGTCTGGCTGTAACTAACCTTAAAGCCCAGTCTCCCTCTTCTCTTCTGGTTGTAACTAACCTTAAAGCCCAGTCTCCATCTTCTCTTCTGGTCTGGCTGTAACTAACCTTATAACCCAGTCTCCCTCTTCTCTTCTCCTCTGGTTGTAACTAACCTTAAAGCCCAGTCTCCCTCTTCTTTTCTGGTCTGGCTGTAACTAACCTTATAACCCATTCTCCCTCTTCTCTTCTGGTCTGGCTGTAACTAACCTTATAACCCAGTCTCCCTCTTCTCCTCTGGTTGTAACTAACCTTATAACCCAGTCTCCCTCTTCTCTTCTGGTCTGGCTGTAACTAACCTTAAAGCCCAGTCTCCCTCTTCTCTTCTGGTCTGGTTGTAACTAACCTTAAAGCCCAGTCTCCCTCTTCTCTTCTGGTCTGGCTGTAACTAACCTTATAACCCAGTCTCCCTCTTCTCTTCTCTTCTGGTTGTAACTAACCTTAAAGCCCAGTCTCCCTCTTCTCTTCTGGTCTGGCTGTAACTAACCTTAAAGCCCAGTCTCCCTCTTCTCTTCTGGTCTGGCTGTAACTAACCTTATAACCCAGTCTCCCTCTTCTCTTCTGGTCTGGCTGTAACTAACCTTAAAGCCCAGTCTCCCTCTTCTCTTCTGGTTGTAACTAACCTTAAAGCCCAGTCTCCCTCTTCTCTTCTTGTCTGGTTGTAACTAACCTTATAACGCAGTCTCCCTCTTCTCCTCTGGCTGTAACTAACCTTAAAGCCCAGTCTCCCTCTTCTCTTCTGGTCTGGCTGTAACTAACCTTAAAGCCCAGTCTCCCTCTTCTCCTCTGGCTGTAACTAACCTTAAAGCCCAGTCTCCCTCTTCTCTTCTGGTCTGGCTGTAACTAACCTTATAACCCAGTCTCCCTCTTCTCTCTCTGGCTGTAACTAACCTTAAAGCCCAGTCTCCCTCTTCTCTTCTGGTCTGGCTGTAACTAACCTTATAACCCAGTCTCCCTCTTCTCTTCTGGTCTGGCTGTAACTAACCTTAAAGCCCAGTCTCCCTCTTCTCTTCTGGTCTGGCTGTAACTAACCTTATAACCCAGTCTCCCTCTTCTCTTCTGGTCTGGCTGTAACTAACCTTATAGCCCAGTCTCCCTCTTCTCTTCTGGTCTGGCTGTAACTAACCTTAAAGCCCAGTCTCCCTCTTCTCTTCTGGTCTGGCTGTAACTAACCTTAAAGCCCAGTCTCCCTCTTCTCTTCTGGTCTGGCTGTAACTAACCTTATAACCCAGTCTCCCTCTTCTCTTCTGGTCTGGTTGTAACTAACCTTATAACCCAGTCTCCCTCTTCTCTTCTGGTCTGGCTGTAACTAACCTTATAACCCAGTCTCCCTCTTCTCTTCTGGTCTGGCTGTAACTAACCTTATAACCCAGTCTCCCTCTTCTCTTCTGGTCTGGCTGTAACTAACCTTAAAGCCCAGTCTCCCTCTTCTCCTCTGGCTGTAACTAACCTTAAAGCCCAGTCTCCCTCTTCTCTTCTGGTCTGGCTGTAACTAACCTTAAAGCCCAGTCTCCCTCTTCTCTTCTGGTCTGGCTGTAACTAACCTTATAACCCAGTCTCCCTCTTCTCTTCTGGTCTGGCTGTAACTAACCTTATAACCCAGTCTCCCTCTTCTCTTCTCCTCTGGTTGTAACTAACCTTATAACCCAGTCTCCCTCTTCTCTTCTCCTCTGGTTGTAACTAACCTTAAAGCCCAGTCTCCCTCTTCTCTTCTGGTTGTAACTAACCTTAAAGCCCAGTCTCCCTCTTCTCTTCTGGTCTGGCTGTAACTAACCTTAAAGCCCAGTCTCCCTCTTCTCTTCTCTTCTGGTCTGGCTGTAACTAACCTTATAACCCAGTCTCCCCCTTCTCTTCTGGTCTGGTTGTAACTAACCTTATAACCCAGTCTCCCTCTTCTCCTCTGGCTGTAACTAACCTTAAAGCCCAGTCTCCCTCTTCTCTTCTGGTCTGGCTGTAACTAACCTTAAAGCCCAGTCTCCCTCTTCTCTTCTGGTCTGGCTGTAACTAACCTTATAACCCAGTCTCCCTCTTCTCTTCTGGTCTGGCTGTAACTAACCTTAAAGCCCAGTCTCCCTCTTCTCTTCTGGTCTGGCTGTAACTAACCTTATAACCCAGTCTCCCTCTTCTCCTCTGGTTGTAACTAACCTTATAACCCAGTCTCCCTCTTCTCTTCTGGTCTGGCTGTAACTAACCTTAAAGCCCAGTCTCCCTCTTCTCTTCTGGTCTGGTTGTAACTAACCTTAAAGCCCAGTCTCCCTCTTCTCTTCTGGTCTGGCTGTAACTAACCTTAAAGCCCAGTCTCCCTCTTCTCTTCTGGTCTGGCTGTAACTAACCTTATAACCCAGTCTCCCTCTTCTCTTCTGGTTGTAACTAACCTTATAACCCAGTCTCCCTCTTCTCTTCTCCTCTGGTTGTAACTAACCTTATAACCCAGTCTCCCTCTTCTCTTCTGGTCTGGCTGTAACTAACCTTATAACCCAGTCTCCCTCTTCTCCTCTGGCTGTAACTGACCTTATAACCCAGTCTCCCTCTTCTCTTCTGGTCTGGCTGTAACTAACCTTAAAGCCCAGTCTCCCTCTTCTCTTCTGGTCTGGCTGTAACTAACCTTAAAGCCCAGTCTCCCTCTTCTCTTCTGGTCCTGTAACTAACCTTATAACCCAGTCTCCCTCTTCTCTTCTGGTCTGGCTGTAACTAACCTTATAACCCAGTCTCCCTCTTCTCTTCTGGTCTGGCTGTAACTAACCTTAAAGCCCAGTCTCCCTCTTCTCTTCTGGTCTGGCTGTAACTAACCTTATAACCCAGTCTCCCTCTTCTCTTCTGGTCTGGCTGTAACTAACCTTAAAGCCCAGTCTCCCTCTTCTCTTCTGGTCTGGCTGTAACTAACCTTAAAGCCCAGTCTCCCTCTTCTCTTCTGGTCTGGCTGTAACTAACCTTATAACCCAGTCTCCCTCTTCTCTTCTGGTCTGGCTGTAACTAACCTTAAAGCCCAGTCTCCCTCTTCTCTTCTGGTTGTAACTAACCTTATAACCCAGTCTCCCTCTTCTCTTCTGGTCTGGTTGTAACTAACCTTATAACCCAGTCTCCCTCTTCTCTTCTGGTCTGGCTGTAACTAACCTTATAACCCAGTCTCCCTCTTCTCTTCTCCTCTGGTTGTAACTAACCTTAAAGCCCAGTCTCCCTCTTCTCTTCTGGTCTGGCTGTAACTAACCTTATAACCCAGTCTCCCTCTTCTCCTCTGGTTGTAACTAACCTTATAACCCAGTCTCCCTCTTCTCTTCTGGTCTGGCTGTAACTAACCTTAAAGCCCAGTCTCCCTCTTCTCTTCTGGTCTGGTTGTAACTAACCTTAAAGCCCAGTCTCCCTCTTCTCTTCTGGTCTGGCTGTAACTAACCTTAAAGCCCAGTCTCCCTCTTCTCTTCTGGTCTGGCTGTAACTAACCTTATAACCCAGTCTCCCTCTTCTCTTCTGGTTGTAACTAACCTTATAACCCAGTCTCCCTCTTCTCTTCTCCTCTGGTTGTAACTAACCTTATAACCCAGTCTCCCTCTTCTCTTCTGGTCTGGCTGTAACTAACCTTATAACCCAGTCTCCCTCTTCTCCTCTGGCTGTAACTGACCTTATAACCCAGTCTCCCTCTTCTCTTCTGGTCTGGCTGTAACTAACCTTAAAGCCCAGTCTCCCTCTTCTCTTCTGGTCTGGCTGTAACTAACCTTAAAGCCCAGTCTCCCTCTTCTCTTCTGGCTGTAACTAACCTTATAACCCAGTCTCCCTCTTCTCTTCTGGTCTGGTTGTAACTAACCTTATAACCCAGTCTCCCTCTTCTCTTCTGGTCTGGCTGTAACTAACCTTAAAGCCCAGTCTCCCTCTTCTCTTCTGGTCTGGCTGTAACTAACCTTATAACCCAGTCTCCCTCTTCTCTTCTGGTCTGGCTGTAACTAACCTTAAAGCCCAGTCTCCCTCTTCTCTTCTGGTTGTAACTAACCTTAAAGCCCAGTCTCCCTCTTCTCTTCTGGTCTGGCTGTAACTAACCTTATAACCCAGTCTCCCTCTTCTCTTCTCCTCTGGTTGTAACTAACCTTAAAGCCCAGTCTCCCTCTTCTCTTCTGGTCTGGCTGTAACTAACCTTATAGCCCAGTCTCCCTCTTCTCTTCTGGTCTGGCTGTAACTAACCTTATAACCCAGTCTCCCTCTTCTCTTCTGGTCTGGCTGTAACTAACCTTAAAGCCCAGTCTCCCTCTTCTCTTCTGGTCTGGCTGTAACTAACCTTATAACCCAGTCTCCCTCTTCTCTTCTGGTCTGGCTGTAACTAACCTTATAACCCAGTCTCCCTCTTCTCTTCTGGTCTGGCTGTAACTAACCTTAAAGCCCAGTCTCCCTCTTCTCTTCTGGTCTGGCTGTAACTAACCTTAAAGCCCAGTCTCCCTCTTCTCTTCTGGTCTGGCTGTAACTAACCTTATAACCCAGTCTCCCTCTTCTCTTCTGGTCTGGCTGTAACTAACCTTAAAGCCCAGTCTCCCTCTTCTCTTCTGGTTGTAACTAACCTTAAAGCCCAGTCTCCCTCTTCTCTTCTTGTCTGGTTGTAACTAACCTTATAACGCAGTCTCCCTCTTCTCCTCTGGCTGTAACTAACCTTAAAGCCCAGTCTCCCTCTTCTCTTCTGGTCTGGCTGTAACTAACCTTATAACCCAGTCTCCCTCTTCTCCTCTGGCTGTAACTAACCTTAAAGCCCAGTCTCCCTCTTCTCTTCTGGTCTGGCTGTAACTAACCTTATAACCCAGTCTCCCTCTTCTCTTCTGGTCTGGCTGTAACTAACCTTAAAGCCCAGTCTCCCTCTTCTCTTCTCCTCTGGCTGTAACTAACCTTAAAGCCCAGTCTCCCTCTTCTCTTCTGGTCTGGCTGTAACTAACCTTAAAGCCCAGTCTCCCTCTTCTCCTCTGGCTGTAACTAACCTTAAAGCCCAGTCTCCCTCTTCTCTTCTGGTCTGGTTGTAACTAACCTTATAACCCAGTCTCCCTCTTCTCCTCTGGCTGTAACTAACCTTATAACCCAGTCTCCCTCTTCTCTTCTTGTCTGGTTGTAACTAACCTTATAACGCAGTCTCCCTCTTCTCCTCTGGCTGTAACTAACCTTAAAGCCCAGTCTCCCTCTTCTCTTCTGGTTGTAACTAACCTTAAAGCCCAGTCTCACTCTTCTCTTCTGGTCTGGTTGTAACTAACCTTAAAGCCCAGTCTCCCTCTTCTCTTCTGGTCTGGCTGTAACTAACCTTAAAGCCCAGTCTCCCTCTTCTCTTCTCCTCTGGCTGTAACTAACCTTAAAGCCCAGTCTCCCTCTTCTGGTCTGGCTGTAACTAACCTTAAAGCCCAGTCTCCCTCTTCTCCTCTGGCTGTAACTAACCTTAAAGCCCAGTCTCCCTCTTCTCTTCTGGTCTGGTTGTAACTAACCTTATAACCCAGTCTCCCTCTTCTCCTCTGGCTGTAACTAACCTTAAAGCCCAGTCTCCCTCTTCTCTTCTGGTCTGGCTGTAACTAACCTTAAAGCCCAGTCTCCCTCTTCTCTTCTGGTCTGGCTGTAACTAACCTTATAACCCAGTCTCCCTCTTCTCTTCTGGTCTGGCTGTAACTAACCTTATAGCCCAGTCTCCCTCTTCTCTTCTGGTCTGGCTGTAACTAACCTTATAACCCAGTCTCCCTCTTCTCTTCTGGTCTGGCTGTAACTAACCTTAAAACCCAGTCTCCCTCTTCTCTTCTGGTCTGGCTGTAACTAACCTTATAACCCAGTCTCCCTCTTCTCTTCTGGTCTGGCTGTAACTAACCTTATAACCCAGTCTCCCTCTTCTCTTCTGGTCTGGCTGTAACTAACCTTAAAGCCCAGTCTCCCTCTTCTCTTCTGGTCTGGCTGTAACTAACCTTAAAGCCCAGTCTCCCTCTTCTCTTCTGGTCTGGCTGTAACTAACCTTATAACCCAGTCTCCATCTTCTCTTCTGGTCTGGCTGTAACTAACCTTAAAGCCCAGTCTCCCTCTTCTCCTCTGGCTGTAACTAACCTTAAAGCCCAGTCTCCCTCTTCTCTTCTGGTCTGGCTGTAACTAACCTTATAACCCAGTCTCCCTCTTCTCTTCTGGTCTGGCTGTAACTAACCTTATAACCCAGTCTCCCTCTTCTCTTCTGGTCTGGCTGTAACTAACCTTATAACCCAGTCTCCCTCTTCTCTTCTGGTCTGGCTGTAACTAACCTTATAACCCAGTCTCCCTCTTCTCTTCTGGTCTGGCTGTAACTAACCTTAAAGCCCAGTCTCCCTCTTCTCTTCTGGTCTGGCTGTAACTAACCTTAAAGCCCAGTCTCCCTCTTCTCTTCTGGTCTGGCTGTAACTAACCTTATAACCCAGTCTCCATCTTCTCTTCTGGTCTGGCTGTAACTAACCTTAAAGCCCAGTCTCCCTCTTCTCCTCTGGCTGTAACTAACCTTAAAGCCCAGTCTCCCTCTTCTCTTCTGGTCTGGCTGTAACTAACCTTATAACCCAGTCTCCCTCTTCTCTTCTGGTCTGGCTGTAACTAACCTTATAACCCAGTCTCCCTCTTCTCTTCTGGTCTGGCTGTAACTAACCTTAAAGCCCAGTCTCCCTCTTCTCTTCTGGTCTGGCTGTAACTAACCTTAAAGCCCAGTCTCCATCTTCTCTTCTGGTCTGGCTGTAACTAACCTTAAAGCCCAGTCTCCCTCTTCTCCTCTGGCTGTAACTAACCTTAAAGCCCAGTCTCCCTCTTCTCTTCTGGTCTGGCTGTAACTAACCTTAAAGCCCAGTCTCCCTCTTCTCCTCTGGTTGTAACTAACCTTAAAGCCCAGTCTCCCTCTTCTCTTCTGGTCTGGTTGTAACTAACCTTATAACCCAGTCTCCCTCTTCTCCTCTGGCTGTAACTAACCTTAAAGCCCAGTCTCCCTCTTCTCTTCTGGTCTGGCTGTAACTAACCTTAAAGCCCAGTCTCCCTCTTCTCTTCTGGTCTGGCTGTAACTAACCTTAAAGCCCAGTCTCCCTCTTCTCTTCTGGTCTGGCTGTAACTAACCTTAAAGCCCAGTCTCCCTCTTCTCTTCTGGTCTGGCTGTAACTAACCTTAAAGCCCAGTCTCCCTCTTCTCTTCTCCTCTGGCTGTAACTAACCTTAAAGCCCAGTCTCCCTCTTCTCCTCTGGTCTGGCTGTAACTAACCTTAAAGCCCAGTCCCATCTTCTCTTCTGGTCTGGCTGTAACTAACCTTAAAGCCCAGTCTCCCTCTTCTCTTCTGGTCTGGCTGTAACTAACCTTAAAGCCCAGTCTCCCTCTTCTCCTCTGGCTGTAACTAACCTTAAAGCCCAGTCTCCCTCTTCTCTTCTGGTCTGGTTGTAACTAACCTTATAACCCAGTCTCCCTCTTCTCTTCTGGTCTGGCTGTAACTAACCTTATAACCCAGTCTCCCTCTTCTCTTCTGGTCTGGCTGTAACTAACCTTATAACCCAGTCTCCCTCTTCTCTTCTGGTCTGGCTGTAACTAACCTTATAACCCAGTCTCCCTCTTCTCTTCTGGCTGTAACTAACCTTAAAGCCCAGTCTCCCTCTTCTCTTCTGGTCTGGCTGTAACTAACCTTAAAGCCCAGTCTCCCTCTTCTCTTCTCTTCTGGTCTGGCTGTAACTAACCTTATAACCCAGTCTCCCTCTTCTCTTCTGGTCTGGCTGTAACTAACCTTATAACCCAGTCTCCCTCTTCTCCTCTGGCTGTAACTAACCTTAAAGCCCAGTCTCCCTCTTCTCTTCTGGTCTGGCTGTAACTAACCTTATAACCCAGTCTCCCTCTTCTCTTCTGGTCTGGCTGTAACTAACCTTAAAGCCCAGTCTCCCTCTTCTCTTCTGGTCTGGCTGTAACTAACCTTAAAGCCCAGTCTCCCTCTTCTCTTCTGGTCTGGCTGTAACTAACCTTAAAGCCCAGTCTCCCTCTTCTCTTCTGGTCTGGCTGTAACTAACCTTATAACCCAGTCTCCCTCTTCTCTTCTCCTCTGGTTGTAACTAACCTTATAACCCAGTCTCCCTCTTCTCTTCTCCTCTGGCTGTAACTAACCTTAAAGCCCAGTCTCCCTCTTCTCTTCTCTTCTGGTCTGGCTGTAACTAACCTTATAACCCAGTCTCCCCCTTCTCTTCTGGTCTGGTTGTAACTAACCTTATAACCCAGTCTCCCTCTTCTCCTCTGGCTGTAACTAACCTTAAAGCCCAGTCTCCCTCTTCTCTTCTGGTCTGGCTGTAACTAACCTTAAAGCCCAGTCTCCCTCTTCTCTTCTGGTCTGGCTGTAACTAACCTTATAACCCAGTCTCCCTCTTCTCTTCTGGTCTGGCTGTAACTAACCTTAAAGCCCAGTCTCCCTCTTCTCTTCTGGTCTGGCTGTAACTAACCTTAAAGCCCAGTCTCCCTCTTCTCTTCTGGTCTGGTTGTAACTAACCTTAAAGCCCAGTCTCCCTCTTCTCTTCTGGTCTGGCTGTAACTAACCTTAAAGCCCAGTCTCCCTCTTCTCTTCTGGTCTGGCTGTAACTAACCTTATAACCCAGTCTCCCTCTTCTCCTCTGGTTGTAACTAACCTTATAACCCAGTCTCCCTCTTCTCTTCTCCTCTGGTTGTAACTAACCTTAAAGCCCAGTCTCCCTCTTCTCTTCTGGTTGTAACTAACCTTATAACCCAGTCTCCCTCTTCTCTTCTCGTCTGGTTGTAACTAACCTTATAACCCAGTCTCCCTCTTCTCTTCTGGTCTGGCTGTAACTAACCTTATAACCCAGTCTCCCTCTTCTCTTCTGGTCTGGCTGTAACTAACCTTATAACCCAGTCTCCCTCTTCTCTTCTGGTCTGGCTGTAACTAACCTTAAAGCCCAGTCTCCCTCTTCTCTTCTGGTCTGGCTGTAACTAACCTTAAAGCCCAGTCTCCCTCTTCTCTTCTGGTCTGGCTGTAACTAACCTTAAAGCCCAGTCTCCCTCTTCTCTTCTGGCTGTAACTAACCTTATAACCCAGTCTCCCTCTTCTCTTCTGGTCTGGCTGTAACTAACCTTATAACCCAGTCTCCCTCTTCTCTTCTGGTCTGGCTGTAACTAACCTTAAAGCCCAGTCTCCCTCTTCTCTTCTGGTCTGGCTGTAACTAACCTTATAACCCAGTCTCCCTCTTCTCTTCTGGTCTGGCTGTAACTAACCTTATAACCCAGTCTCCCTCTTCTCTTCTCCTCTGGTTGTAACTAACCTTATAACCCAGTCTCCCTCTTCTCTTCTCGTCTGGCTGTAACTAACCTTAAAGCCCAGTCTCCCTCTTCTCTTCTCTTCTGGTCTGGCTGTAACTAACCTTATAACCCAGTCTCCCCCTTCTCTTCTGGTCTGGTTGTAACTAACCTTATAACCCAGTCTCCCTCTTCTCCTCTGGCTGTAACTAACCTTAAAGCCCAGTCTCCCTCTTCTCTTCTGGTCTGGCTGTAACTAACCTTAAAGCCCAGTCTCCCTCTTCTCTTCTGGTCTGGCTGTAACTAACCTTATAACCCAGTCTCCCTCTTCTCTTCTGGTCTGGCTGTAACTAACCTTATAACCCAGTCTCCCTCTTCTCTTCTGGTTGTAACTAACCTTAAAGCCCAGTCTCCCTCTTCTCTTCTTGTCTGGTTGTAACTAACCTTATAACCCAGTCTCCCTCTTCTCCTCTGGCTGTAACTAACCTTAAAGCCCAGTCTCCCTCTTCTCTTCTGGTTGTAACTAACCTTAAAGCCCAGTCTCACTCTTCTCTTCTGGTCTGGCTGTAACTAACCTTATAACCCAGTCTCCCTCTTCTCTTCTGGTCTGGCTGTAACTAACCTTAAAGCCCAGTCTCCCTCTTCTCTTCTGGTCTGGTTGTAACTAACCTTAAAGCCCAGTCTCCCTCTTCTCTTCTGGTCTGGCTGTAACTAACCTTAAAACCCAGTCTCCCTCTTCTCTTCTTGTCTGGTTGTAACTAACCTTATAACCCAGTCTCCCTCTTCTCTTCTGGTCTGGCTGTAACTAACCTTAAAGCCCAGTCTCCCTCTTCTCTTCTGGCTGTAACTAACCTTATAACCCAGTCTCCCTCTTCTCCTCTGGCTGTAACTGACCTTATAACCCAGTCTCCCTCTTCTCTTCTGGTCTGGCTGTAACTAACCTTAAAGCCCAGTCTCCCTCTTCTCTTCTGGTCTGGCTGTAACTAACCTTAAAGCCCAGTCTCCCTCTTCTCTTCTGGCTGTAACTAACCTTATAACCCAGTCTCCCTCTTCTCTTCTGGTCTGGCTGTAACTAACCTTATAACCCAGTCTCCCTCTTCTCTTCTGGTCTGGCTGTAACTAACCTTAAAGCCCAGTCTCCCTCTTCTCTTCTGGTCTGGCTGTAACTAACCTTATAACCCAGTCTCCCTCTTCTCTTCTGGTCTGGCTGTAACTAACCTTAAAGCCCAGTCTCCCTCTTCTCTTCTGGTTGTAACTAACCTTAAAGCCCAGTCTCCATCTTCTCTTCTGGTCTGGCTGTAACTAACCTTATAACCCAGTCTCCCTCTTCTCTTCTCCTCTGGTTGTAACTAACCTTAAAGCCCAGTCTCCCTCTTCTCTTCTGGTCTGGCTGTAACTAACCTTATAACCCAGTCTCCCTCTTCTCTTCTGGTCTGGCTGTAACTAACCTTATAACCCAGTCTCCCTCTTCTCTTCTGGTCTGGCTGTAACTAACCTTAAAGCCCAGTCTCCCTCTTCTCTTCTGGTCTGGCTGTAACTAACCTTAAAGACCAGTCTCCCTCTTCTCTTCTGGTCTGGCTGTAACTAACCTTATAACCCAGTCTCCCTCTTCTCTTCTGGTCTGGCTGTAACTAACCTTATAACCCAGTCTCCCTCTTCTCTTCTGGTCTGGCTGTAACTAACCTTAAAGCCCAGTCTCCCTCTTCTCTTCTGGTCTGGCTGTAACTAACCTTAAAGCCCAGTCTCCCTCTTCTCTTCTGGTCTGGCTGTAACTAACCTTATAACCCAGTCTCCCTCTTCTCTTCTGGTCTGGCTGTAACTAACCTTAAAGCCCAGTCTCCCTCTTCTCTTCTGGTTGTAACTAACCTTAAAGCCCAGTCTCCCTCTTCTCTTCTGGTTGTAACTAACCTTAAAGACCAGTCTCCCTCTTCTCTTCTGGTCTGGCTGTAACTAACCTTATAACCCAGTCTCCCTCTTCTCTTCTGGTCTGGCTGTAACTAACCTTAAAGCCCAGTCTCACTCTTCTCTTCTGGTCTGGTTGTAACTAACCTTATAACCCAGTCTCCCTCTTCTCCTCTGGCTGTAACTAACCTTAAAGCCCAGTCTCCCTCTTCTCTTCTGGTTGTAACTAACCTTAAAGCCCAGTCTCACTCTTCTCTTCTGGTCTGGCTGTAACTAACCTTATAACCCAGTCTCCCTCTTCTCTTCTGGTCTGGCTGTAACTAACCTTAAAGCCCAGTCTCCCTCTTCTCTTCTGGTCTGGTTGTAACTAACCTTAAAGCCCAGTCTCCCTCTTCTCTTCTGGTCTGGCTGTAACTAACCTTAAAGCCCAGTCTCCCTCTTCTCTTCTTGTCTGGCTGTAACTAACCTTATAACCCAGTCTCCCTCTTCTCCTCTGGTCTGGCTGTAACTAACCTTAAAGCCCAGTCTCCCTCTTCTCTTCTGGTCTGGCTGTAACTAACCTTATAACCCAGTCTCCCTCTTCTCTTCTGGTCTGGCTGTAACTAACCTTATAACCCAGTCTCCCTCTTCTCTTCTGGTCTGGCTGTAACTAACCTTAAAGCCCAGTCTCCCTCTTCTCTTCTGGTCTGGCTGTAACTAACCTTAAAGCCCAGTCTCCCTCTTCTCTTCTGGTCTGGCTGTAACTAACCTTATAACCCAGTCTCCCTCTTCTCTTCTGGTCTGGCTGTAACTAACCTTATAACCCAGTCTCCCTCTTCTCTTCTGGTCTGGCTGTAACTAACCTTATAACCCAGTCTCCCTCTTCTCTTCTTGTCTGGTTGTAACTAACCTTATAACCCAGTCTCCCTCTTCTCTTCTGGTCTGGCTGTAACTAACCTTAAAGCCCAGTCTCCCTCTTCTCTTCTGGTCTGGCTGTAACTAACCTTAAAGCCCAGTCTCCCTCTTCTCTTCTGGTCTGGCTGTAACTAACCTTAAAGCCCAGTCTCCCTCTTCTCTTCTGGTCTGGCTGTAACTAACCTTAAAGCCCAGTCTCCCTCTTCTCTTCTGGTTGTAACTAACCTTAAAGTCCAGTCTCCCTCTTCTCTTCTTGTCTGGCTGTAACTAACCTTAAAGCCCAGTCTCCCTCTTCTCTTCTTGTCTGGCTGTAACTAACCTTAAAGCCCAGTCTCCCTCTTCTCTTCTGGTCTGGCTGTAACTAACCTTAAAGCCCAGTCTCCCTCTTCTCTTCTGGTCTGGCTGTAACTAACCTTAAAGCCCAGTCTCCCTCTTCTCTTCTGGTCTGGCTGTAACTAACCTTAAAGCCCAGTCTCCCTCTTCTCTTCTGGTCTGTAACTAACCTTATAGCCCAGTCTCCCTCTTCTCTTCTGGTCTGGCTGTAACTAACCTTAAAGCCCAGTCTCCCTCTTCTCTTCTGGCTCTGTAACTAACCTTATAACCCAGTCTCCCTCTTCTCTTCTGGTCTGGCTGTAACTAACCTTATAACCCAGTCTCCCTCTTCTCTTCTGGTCTGGCTGTAACTAACCTTAAAGCCCAGTCTCCCTCTTCTCTTCTGGTCTGGCTGTAACTAACCTTATAACCCAGTCTCCCTCTTCTCTTCTGGTCTGGCTGTAACTAACCTTAAAGCCCAGTCTCCCTCTTCTCTTCTGGTCTGGCTGTAACTAACCTTATAACCCAGTCTCCCTCTTCTCTTCTGGTCTGGCTGTAACTAACCTTATAACCCAGTCTCCCTCTTCTCTTCTCCTCTGGTTGTAACTAACCTTATAACCCAGTCTCCCTCTTCTCTTCTGGTCTGGCTGTAACTAACCTTATAACACAGTCTCCCTCTTCTCTTCTGGTCTGGCTGTAACTAACCTTAAAGCCCAGTCTCCCTCTTCTCTTCTGGTCTGGCTGTAACTAACCTTAAAGCCCAGTCTCCCTCTTCTCTTCTGGTCTGGCTGTAACTAACCTTATAACCCAGTCTCCCTCTTCTCTTCTGGTCTGGCTGTAACTAACCTTAAAGCCCAGTCTCCCTCTTCTCTTCTGGTCTGGCTGTAACTAACCTTATAACCCAGTCTCCCTCTTCTCTTCTGGTCTGGCTGTAACTAACCTTATAACCCAGTCTCCCTCTTCTCTTCTCTTCTGGTTGTAACTAACCTTATAACCCAGTCTCCCTCTTCTCTTCTGGCTGTAACTAACCTTATAGCCCAGTCTCCCTCTTCTCTTCTGGTCTGGCTGTAACTAACCTTAAAGCCCAGTCTCCCTCTTCTCTTCTGGTTGTAACTAACCTTAAAGCCCAGTCTCCCTCTTCTCTTCTGGTCTGGTTGTAACTAACCTTAAAGCCCAGTCTCCCTCTTCTCTTCTGGTCTGGCTGTAACTAACCTTAAAGCCCAGTCTCCATCTTCTCTTCTCGTCTGGCTGTAACTAACCTTAAAGCCCAGTCTCCCTCTTCTCTTCTGGTCTGTAAGTAACCTTATAACCCAGTCTCCCTCTTCTCTTCTGGTCTGGCTGTAACTAACCTTAAAGCCCAGTCTCCCTCTTCTCTTCTGGTCTGGCTGTAACTAACCTTAAAACCCAGTCTCCCTCTTCTCTTCTGGTGGCTGTAACTAACCTTAAAGCCCAGTCTCCCTCTTCTCTTCTGGTCTGGCTGTAACTAACCTTAAAGCCCAGTCTCCCTCTTCTCTTCTGGTCTGGCTGTAACTAACCTTAAAGCCCAGGCTCCCTCTTCTCTTCTGGTCTGGCTGTAACTAACCTTAAAGCCCAGTCTCCCTCTTCTCTTCTGGTCTGCTGTAACTAACCTTAAAGCCCAGTCTCCCTCTTCTCTTCTTGTCTGGCTGTAACTAACCTTAAAGCCCAGTCTCCCTCTTCTCTTCTGGCTGTAACTAACCTTATAACCCAGTCTCCCTCTTCTCTTCTCCTCTGGTTGTAACTAACCTTAAAGCCCAGTCTCCCTCTTCTCTTCTGGTCTGGCTGTAACTAACCTTAAAGCCCAGTCTCCCTCTTCTCTTCTGGTCTGGCTGTAACTAACCTTAAAGCCCAGTCTCCCTCTTCTCTTCTGGTCTGGCTGTAACTAACCTTAAAGCCCAGTCTCCCTCTTCTCTTCTGGTCTGGCTGTAACTAACCTTAAAGCCCAGTCTCCCTCTTCTCTTCTGGCTGTAACTAACCTTATAACCCAGTCTCCCTCTTCTCTTCTGGTCTGGCTGTAACTAACCTTAAAGCCCAGTCTCCCTCTTCTCTTCTGGCTGTAACTAACCTTATAACCCAGTCTCCCTCTTCTCTTCTGGTCTGGCTGTAACTAACCTTAAAGCCCAGTCTCCCTCTTCTCTTCTGGTCTGGCTGTAACTAACCTTATAACCCAGTCTCCCTCTTCTCTTCTGGTCTGGCTGTAACTAACCTTATAACCCAGTCTCCCTCTTCTCTTCTGGCTGTAAGTAACCTTATAACACAGTCTCCCTCTTCTCTTCTGGTCTGGCTGTAACTAACCTTAAAGCCCAGTCTCCCTCTTCTCTTCTGGTTGTAACTAACCTTATAACCCAGTCTCCCTCTTCTCTTCTGGCTGTAACTAACCTTAAAGCCCAGTCTCCCTCTTCTCTTCTGGCTGTAACTAACCTTAAAGCCCAGTCTCCCTCTTCTCTTCTGGTCTGGCTGTAACTAACCTTAAAGCCCAGTCTCCATCTTCTCTTCTGGTCTGGCTGTAACTAACCTTAAAGCCCAGTCTCCCTCTTCTCTTCTGGTCTGGCTGTAACTAACCTTAAAGCCCAGTCTCCCTCTTCTCTTCTGGTTGTAACTAACCTTAAAGCCCAGTCTCCCTCTTCTCTTCTGGTCTGGCTGTAACTAACCTTAAAGCCCAGTCTCCCTCTTCTCTTCTGGTCTGGCTGTAACTAACCTTAAAGCCCAGTCTCCCTCTTCTCTTCTGGTTGTAACTAACCTTAAAGTCCAGTCTCCCTCTTCTCTTCTTGTCTGGCTGTAACTAACCTTATAACCCAGTCTCCCTCTTCTCTTCTCCTCTGGTTGTAACTAACCTTAAAGCCCAGTCTCCCTCTTCTCTTCTGGTCTGGCTGTAACTAACCTTAAAGCCCAGTCTCCCTCTTCTCTTCTGGTCTGGCTGTAACTAACCTTAAAGCCCAGTCTCCCTCTTCTCTTCTGGTCTGGTTGTAACTAACCTTAAAGCCCAGTCTCCCTCTTCTCTTCTGGCTGTAACTAACCTTATAACCCAGTCTCCCTCTTCTCTTCTGGTCTGGCTGTAACTAACCTTAAAGCCCAGTCTCCCTCTTCTCTTCTGGCTGTAACTAACCTTATAACCCAGTCTCCCTCTTCTCTTCTGGTCTGGCTGTAACTAACCTTAAAGCCCAGTCTCCCTCTTCTCTTCTGGTCTGGCTGTAACTAACCTTATAACCCAGTCTCCCTCTTCTCTTCTGGTCTGGCTGTAACTAACCTTATAACCCAGTCTCCCTCTTCTCTTCTCCTCTGGTTGTAACTAACCTTATAACCCAGTCTCCCTCTTCTCTTCTGGTCTGGCTGTAACTAACCTTAAAGCCCAGTCTCCCTCTTCTCTTCTGGTCTGGCTGTAACTAACCTTAAAGCCCAGTCTCCCTCTTCTCTTCTGGTCTGGCTGTAACTAACCTTAAAGCCCAGTCTCCCTCTTCTCTTCTGGTCTGGTTGTAACTAACCTTAAAGCCCAGTCTCCCTCTTCTCTTCTGGCTGTAACTAACCTTATAACCCAGTCTCCCTCTTCTCTTCTGGTCTGGCTGTAACTAACCTTAAAGCCCAGTCTCCCTCTTCTCTTCTGGCTGTAACTAACCTTATAACCCAGTCTCCCTCTTCTCTTCTGGTCTGGCTGTAACTAACCTTATAACCCAGTCTCCCTCTTCTCTTCTGGTCTGGCTGTAACTAACCTTAAAGCCCAGTCTCCCTCTTCTCTTCTGGTCTGGCTGTAACTAACCTTATAACCCAGTCTCCCTCTTCTCTTCTGGTCTGGCTGTAACTAACCTTAAAGCCCAGTCTCCCTCTTCTCTTCTGGTCTGGCTGTAACTAACCTTATAACCCAGTCTCCCTCTTCTCTTCTGGTCTGGCTGTAACTAACCTTATAACCCAGTCTCCCTCTTCTCTTCTCCTCTGGTTGTAACTAACCTTATAACCCAGTCTCCCTCTTCTCTTCTGGTCTGGCTGTAACTAACCTTATAACCCAGTCTCCCTCTTCTCTTCTGGTCTGGCTGTAACTAACCTTAAAGCCCAGTCTCCCTCTTCTCTACTGGTCTGGCTGTAACTAAACTTAAAGCCCAGTCTCCCTCTTCTCTTCTGGTCTGGCTGTAACTAACCTTATAACCCAGTCTCCCTCTTCTCTTCTGGTCTGGTTGTAACTAACCTTAAAGCCCAGTCTCCCTCTTCTCTTCTGGTCTGGCTGTAACTAACCTTATAACCCAGTCTCCCTCTTCTCTTCTGGTCTGGCTGTAACTAACCTTATAACCCAGTCTCCCTCTTCTCTTCTGTTCTGGCTGTAACTAACCTTATAACCCAGTCTCCCTCTTCTCTTCTGGCTGTAACTAACCTTATAACCCAGTCTCCCTCTTCTCTTCTGGTCTGGCTGTAACTAACCTTAAAGCCCAGTCTCCCTCTTCTCTTCTGGTTGTAACTAACCTTAAAGCCCAGTCTCCCTCTTCTCTTCTGGTCTGGTTGTAACTAACCTTAAAGCCCAGTCTCCCTCTTCTCTTCTGGTCTGGCTGTAACTAACCTTAAAGCCCAGTCTCCATCTTCTCTTCTCCTCTGGCTGTAACTAACCTTAAAGCCCAGTCTCCCTCTTCTCTTCTGGCTGTAAGTAACCTTATAACACAGTCTCCCTCTTCTCTTCTGGTCTGGCTGTAACTAACCTTAAAGCCCAGTCTCCCTCTTCTCTTCTGGTTGTAACTAACCTTATAACCCAGTCTCCCTCTTCTCTTCTGGCTGTAACTAACCTTAAAGCCCAGTCTCCCTCTTCTCTTCTGGCTGTAACTAACCTTAAAGCCCAGTCTCCCTCTTCTCTTCTGGTCTGGCTGTAACTAACCTTAAAGCCCAGTCTCCATCTTCTCTTCTGGTCTGGCTGTAACTAACCTTAAAGCCCAGTCTCCCTCTTCTCTTCTGGTCTGGCTGTAACTAACCTTAAAGCCCAGTCTCCCTCTTCTCTTCTGGTTGTAACTAACCTTAAAGTCCAGTCTCCCTCTTCTCTTCTTGTCTGGCTGTAACTAACCTTAAAGCCCAGTCTCCCTCTTCTCTTCTGGCTGTAACTAACCTTATAACCCAGTCTCCCTCTTCTCTTCTCCTCTGGTTGTAACTAACCTTAAAGCCCAGTCTCCCTCTTCTCTTCTGGTCTGGCTGTAACTAACCTTAAAGCCCAGTCTCCCTCTTCTCTTCTGGTCTGGCTGTAACTAACCTTAAAGCCCAGTCTCCCTCTTCTCTTCTGGTCTGGCTGTAACTAACCTTAAAGCCCAGTCTCCCTCTTCTCTTCTGGTCTGGCTGTAACTAACCTTAAAGCCCAGTCTCCCTCTTCTCTTCTGGCTGTAACTAACCTTATAACCCAGTCTCCCTCTTCTCTTCTGGTCTGGCTGTAACTAACCTTAAAGCCCAGTCTCCCTCTTCTCTTCTGGTCTGGTAACTAACCTTATAACCCAGTCTCCCTCTTCTCTTCTGGTCTGGCTGTAACTAACCTTAAAGCCCAGTCTCCCTCTTCTCTTCTGGTCTGGCTGTAACTAACCTTATAACCCAGTCTCCCTCTTCTCTTCTGGTCTGGCTGTAACTAACCTTATAACCCAGTCTCCCTCTTCTCTTCTCGTCTGGCTGTAACTAACCTTATAACCCAGTCTCCCTCTTCTCTTCTGGTCTGGCTGTAACTAACCTTATAACCCAGTCTCCCTCTTCTCTTCTGGTCTGGTTGTAACTAACCTTAAAGCCCAGTCTCCCTCTTCTCTACTGGTCTGGCTGTAACTAACCTTAAAGCCCAGTCTCCCTCTTCTCTTCTGGTCTGGCTGTAACTAACCTTATAACCCAGTCTCCCTCTTCTCTTCTGGTCTGGTTGTAACTAACCTTAAAGCCCAGTCTCCCTCTTCTCTTCTGGTCTGGTTGTAACTAACCTTATAACCCAGTCTCCCTCTTCTCTTCTGGTCTGGCTGTAACTAACTTTATAACCCAGTCTCCCTCTTCTCTTCTCTTCTGGTTGTAACTAACCTTATAACCCAGTCTCCCTCTTCTCTTCTGGTCTGGCTGTAACTAACCTTAAAGCCCAGTCTCCCTCTTGTCTTCTGGTTGTAACTAACCTTAAAGCCCAGTCTCCCTCTTCTCTTCTGGTCTGGTTGTAACTAACCTTAAAGCCCAGTCTCCCTCTTCTCTTCTGGTCTGGCTGTAACTAACCTTAAAGCCCAGTCTCCATCTTCTCTTCTCCTCTGGCTGTAACTAACCTTAAAGCCCAGTCTCCCTCTTCTCTTCTGGCTGTAAGTAACCTTATAACACAGTCTCCCTCTTCTCTTCTGGTCTGGCTGTAACTAACCTTAAAGCCCAGTCTCCCTCTTCTCTTCTGGTTGTAACTAACCTTAAAGCCCAGTCTCCCTCTTCTCTTCTGGTCTGGCTGTAACTAACCTTAAAGCCCAGTCTCCCTCTTCTCTTCTGGTTGTAACTAACCTTAAAGCCCAGTCTCCCTCTTCTCTTCTTGTCTGGTTGTAACTAACCTTATAACCCAGTCTCCCTCTTCTCCTCTGGCTGTAACTAACCTTAAAGCCCAGTCTCCCTCTTCTCTTCTGGTTGTAACTAACCTTAAAGCCCAGTCTCCCTCTTCTCTTCTGGTCTGGCTGTAACTAACCTTATAACCCAGTCTCCCTCTTCTCTTCTGGTCTGGCTGTAACTAACCTTAAAGCCCAGTCTCCCTCTTCTCTTCTGGTCTGGCTGTAACTAACCTTAAAGCCCAGTCTCCCTCTTCTCTTCTGGTCTGGCTGTAACTAACCTTATAACCCAGTCTCCCTCTTCTCTTCTGGTCTGGCTGTAACTAACCTTAAAACCCAGTCTCCCTCTTCTCTTCTTGTCTGGCTGTAACTAACCTTATAACCCAGTCTCCCTCTTCTCCTCTGGTCTGGCTGTAACTAACCTTAAAGCCCAGTCTCCCTCTTCTCTTCTGGTCTGGCTGTAACTAACCTTATAACCCAGTCTCCCTCTTCTCTTCTGGTCTGGCTGTAACTAACCTTATAACCCAGTCTCCCTCTTCTCTTCTGGTCTGGCTGTAACTAACCTTATAACCCAGTCTCCCTCTTCTCTTCTGGTCTGGCTGTAACTAACCTTAAAGCCCAGTCTCCCTCTTCTCTTCTGGCTGTAACTAACCTTAAAGCCCAGTCTCCCTCTTCTCTTCTGGTCTGGCTGTAACTAACCTTATAGCCCAGTCTCCCTCTTCTCTTCTGGTCTGGCTGTAACTAACCTTATAACCCAGTCTCCCTCTTCTCTTCTGGTCTGGTTGTAACTAACCTTATAACCCAGTCTCCCTCTTCTCTTCTTGTCTGGTTGTAACTAACCTTATAACCCAGTCTCCCTCTTCTCTTCTGGTCTGGCTGTAACTAACCTTAAAGCCCAGTCTCCCTCTTCTCTTCTGGTCTGGCTGTAACTAACCTTAAAGCCCAGTCTCCCTCTTCTCTTCTGGTCTGGCTGTAACTAAC
Source organism: Salmo salar (assembly GCF_905237065.1). Classification (NCBI taxonomy): domain Eukaryota; kingdom Metazoa; phylum Chordata; class Actinopteri; order Salmoniformes; family Salmonidae; genus Salmo; species Salmo salar. The sequence goes on from NC_059467.1 coordinate 42,270,336, forward strand.
CTTAAAGCCCAGTCTCCCTCTTCTCTTCTGGTCTGGCTGTAACTAACCTTAAAGCCCAGTCTCCCTCTTCTCTTCTGGTTGTAACTAACCTTAAAGTCCAGTCTCCCTCTTCTCTTCTTGTCTGGCTGTAACTAACCTTAAAGCCCAGTCTCCCTCTTCTCTTCTGGTTGTAACTAACCTTAAAGCCCAGTCTCCCTCTTCTCTTCTGGTCTGGCTGTAACTAACCTTATAACCCAGTCTCCCTCTTCTCTTCTGGTCTGGCTGTAACTAACCTTATAACCCAGTCTCCCTCTTCTCTTCTGGCTGTAACTAACCTTATAACCCAGTCTCCCTCTTCTCTTCTCCTCTGGTTGTAACTAACCTTAAAGCCCAGTCTCCCTCTTCTCTTCTGGTCTGGCTGTAACTAACCTTAAAGCCCAGTCTCCCTCTTCTCTTCTGGTCTGGCTGTAACTAACCTTAAAGCCCAGTCTCCCTCTTCTCTTCTGGTCTGGCTGTAACTAACCTTAAAGCCCAGTCTCCCTCTTCTCTTCTGGTCTGGTTGTAACTAACCTTAAAGCCCAGTCTCCCTCTTCTCTTCTGGTCTGGCTGTAACTAACCTTATAACCCAGTCTCCCTCTTCTCTTCTGGTCTGGCTGTAACTAACCTTAAAGCCCAGTCTCCCTCTTCTCTTCTGGCTGTAACTAACCTTATAACCCAGTCTCCCTCTTCTCTTCTGGTCTGGCTGTAACTAACCTTAAAGCCCAGTCTCCCTCTTCTCTTCTGGTCTGGCTGTAACTAACCTTATAACCCAGTCTCCCTCTTCTCTTCTGGTCTGGCTGTAACTAACCTTATAACCCAGTCTCCCTCTTCTCTTCTCCTCTGGTTGTAACTAACCTTATAACCCAGTCTCCCTCTTCTCTTCTGGTCTGGCTGTAACTAACCTTATAACACAGTCTCCCTCTTCTCTTCTGGTCTGGCTGTAACTAACCTTAAAGCCCAGTCTCCCTCTTCTCTACTGGTCTGGCTGTAACTAAACTTAAAGCCCAGTCTCCCTCTTCTCTTCTGGTCTGGCTGTAACTAACCTTATAACCCAGTCTCCCTCTTCTCTTCTGGTCTGGTTGTAACTAACCTTAAAGCCCAGTCTCCCTCTTCTCTTCTGGTCTGGTTGTAACTAACCTTATAACCCAGTCTCCCTCTTCTCTTCTGGTCTGGCTGTAACTAACTTTATAACCCAGTCTCCCTCTTCTCTTCTCTTCTGGTTGTAACTAACCTTATAACCCAGTCTCCCTCTTCTCTTCTGGCTGTAACTAACCTTATAACCCAGTCTCCCTCTTCTCTTCTGGTCTGGCTGTAACTAACCTTAAAGCCCAGTCTCCCTCTTCTCTTCTGGTCTGGTTGTAACTAACCTTAAAGCCCAGTCTCCCTCTTCTCTTCTGGTCTGGCTGTAACTAACCTTAAAGCCCAGTCTCCATCTTCTCTTCTCCTCTGGCTGTAACTAACCTTAAAGCCCAGTCTCCCTCTTCTCTTCTGGTTGTAACTAACCTTATAACCCAGTCTCCCTCTTCTCTTCTGGCTGTAACTAACCTTAAAGCCCAGTCTCCCTCTTCTCTTCTGGTTGTAACTAACCTTAAAGCCCAGTCTCCCTCTTCTCTTCTGGTCTGGCTGTAACTAACCTTAAAGCCCAGTCTCCCTCTTCTCTTCTGGTTGTAACTAACCTTAAAGCCCAGTCTCCCTCTTCTCTTCTTGTCTGGTTGTAACTAACCTTATAACCCAGTCTCCCTCTTCTCCTCTGGCTGTAACTAACCTTAAAGCCCAGTCTCCCTCTTCTCTTCTGGTTGTAACTAACCTTAAAGCCCAGTCTCACTCTTCTCTTCTGGTCTGGCTGTAACTAACCTTATAACCCAGTCTCCCTCTTCTCTTCTGGTCTGGCTGTAACTAACCTTAAAGCCCAGTCTCCCTCTTCTCTTCTGGTCTGGTTGTAACTAACCTTAAAGCCCAGTCTCCCTCTTCTCTTCTGGTCTGGCTGTAACTAACCTTATAACCCAGTCTCCCTCTTCTCTTCTGGTCTGGCTGTAACTAACCTTAAAACCCAGTCTCCCTCTTCTCTTCTGGTCTGGCTGTAACTAACCTTATAACCCAGTCTCCCTCTTCTCCTCTGGTCTGGCTGTAACTAACCTTAAAGCCCAGTCTCCCTCTTCTCTTCTGGTCTGGCTGTAACTAACCTTATAACCCAGTCTCCCTCTTCTCTTCTGGTCTGGCTGTAACTAACCTTATAACCCAGTCTCCCTCTTCTCTTCTGGTCTGGCTGTAACTAACCTTATAACCCAGTCTCCCTCTTCTCTTCTGGTCTGGCTGTAACTAACCTTAAAGCCCAGTCTCCCTCTTCTCTTCTGGTCTGGCTGTAACTAACCTTATAACCCAGTCTCCCTCTTCTCTTCTGGTCTGGCTGTAACTAACCTTATAACCCAGTCTCCCTCTTCTCTTCTGGTCTGGTTGTAACTAACCTTATAACCCAGTCTCCCTCTTCTCTTCTTGTCTGGTTGTAACTAACCTTAAAGCCCAGTCTCCCTCTTCTCTTCTTGTCTGGTTGTAACTAACCTTATAACCCAGTCTCCCTCTTCTCCTCTGGCTGTAACTAACCTTAAAGCCCAGTCTCCCTCTTCTCTTCTGGTTGTAACTAACCTTAAAGCCCAGTCTCACTCTTCTCTTCTGGTCTGGCTGTAACTAACCTTATAACCCAGTCTCCCTCTTCTCTTCTGGTCTGGCTGTAACTAACCTTAAAGCCCAGTCTCCCTCTTCTCTTCTGGTCTGGTTGTAACTAACCTTAAAGCCCAGTCTCCCTCTTCTCTTCTGGTCTGGCTGTAACTAACCTTATAACCCAGTCTCCCTCTTCTCTTCTGGTCTGGCTGTAACTAACCTTAAAACCCAGTCTCCCTCTTCTCTTCTTGTCTGGTTGTAACTAACCTTATAACCCAGTCTCCCTCTTCTCCTCTGGTCTGGCTGTAACTAACCTTAAAGCCCAGTCTCCCTCTTCTCTTCTGGTCTGGCTGTAACTAACCTTATAACCCAGTCTCCCTCTTCTCTTCTGGTCTGGCTGTAACTAACCTTATAACCCAGTCTCCCTCTTCTCTTCTGGTCTGGCTGTAACTAACCTTATAACCCAGTCTCCCTCTTCTCTTCTGGTCTGGCTGTAACTAACCTTAAAGCCCAGTCTCCCTCTTCTCTTCTGGTCTGGCTGTAACTAACCTTATAACCCAGTCTCCCTCTTCTCTTCTGGTCTGGCTGTAACTAACCTTATAACCCAGTCTCCCTCTTCTCTTCTGGTCTGGTTGTAACTAACCTTATAACCCAGTCTCCCTCTTCTCTTCTTGTCTGGTTGTAACTAACCTTATAACCCAGTCTCCCTCTTCTCTTCTGGTCTGGCTGTAACTAACCTTAAAGCCCAGTCTCCCTCTTCTCTTCTGGTCTGGCTGTAACTAACCTTAAAGCCCAGTCTCCCTCTTCTCTTCTGGTCTGGCTGTAACTAACCTTAAAGCCCAGTCTCCCTCTTCTCTTCTGGTCTGGCTGTAACTAACCTTAAAGCCCAGTCTCCCTCTTCTCTTCTGGTTGTAACTAACCTTAAAGCCCAGTCTCCCTCTTCTCTTCTTGTCTGGCTGTAACTAACCTTAAAGCCCAGTCTCCCTCTTCTCTTCTGGTTGTAACTAACCTTAAAGCCCAGTCTCCCTCTTCTCTTCTGGTCTGGCTGTAACTAACCTTATAACCCAGTCTCCCTCTTCTCTTCTGGTCTGGCTGTAACTAACCTTATAACCCAGTCTCCCTCTTCTCTTCTGGCTGTAACTAACCTTATAACCCAGTCTCCCTCTTCTCTTCTCCTCTGGTTGTAACTAACCTTAAAGCCCAGTCTCCCTCTTCTCTTCTGGCTGTAACTAACCTTAAAGCCCAGTCTCCCTCTTCTCTTCTGGTCTGGCTGTAACTAACCTTATAACCCAGTCTCCCTCTTCTCTTCTGGTCTGGCTGTAACTAACCTTATAACCCAGTCTCCCTCTTCTCTTCTGGTCTGGCTGTAACTAACCTTAAAGCCCAGTCTCCCTCTTCTCTACTGGTCTGGCTGTAACTAAACTTAAAGCCCAGTCTCCCTCTTCTCTTCTGGTCTGGCTGTAACTAACCTTATAACCCAGTCTCCCTCTTCTCTTCTGGTCTGGTTGTAACTAACCTTAAAGCCCAGTCTCCCTCTTCTCTTCTGGTCTGGTTGTAACTAACCTTATAACCCAGTCTCCCTCTTCTCTTCTGGTCTGGCTGTAACTAACTTTATAACCCAGTCTCCCTCTTCTCTTCTCTTCTGGTTGTAACTAACCTTATAACCCAGTCTCCCTCTTCTCTTCTGGCTGTAACTAACCTTATAACCCAGTCTCCCTCTTCTCTTCTGGTCTGGCTGTAACTAACCTTAAAGCCCAGTCTCCCTCTTCTCTTCTGGTTGTAACTAACCTTATAACCCAGTCTCCCTCTTCTCTTCTGGTCTGGCTGTAACTAACCTTATAACCCAGTCTCCCTCTTCTCTTCTGGTCTGGTTGTAACTAACCTTAAAGCCCAGTCTCCCTCTTCTCTTTTGGTCTGGTTGTAACTAACCTTAAAGCCCAGTCTCCCTCTTCTCTTCTGGTCTGGCTGTAACTAACCTTAAAGCCCAGTCTCCATCTTCTCTTCTCCTCTGGCTGTAACTAACCTTATAACCCAGTCTCCCTCTTCTCTTCTGGTCTGGCTGTAACTAACCTTAAAGCCCAGTCTCCCTCTTCTCTTCTGGTTTGGCTGTAACTAACCTTAAAGCCCAGTCTCCCTCTTCTCTTCTGGTTGTAACTAACCTTAAAGCCCAGTCTCCCTCTTCTCTTCTGGTTTGGCTGTAACTAACCTTAAAGCCCAGTCTCCATCTTCTCTTCTGGTTGTAACTAACCTTAAAGCCCAGTCTCCCTCTTCTCTTCTGGTTGTAACTAACCTTAAAGCCCAGTCTCCATCTTCTCTTCTCTTCTGGCTGTAACTAACCTTATAACCCAGTCTCCCTCTTCTCTTCTGGCTGTAACTAACCTTATAAACCAGTCTCCCTCTTCTCTTCTCTTCTGGTTGTAACTAACCTTAAAGCCCAGTCTCCCTCTTCTCTTCTGGTCTGGCTGTAACTAACCTTAAAGCCCAGTCTCCTTCTTCTCTTCTGGTCTGGCTGTAACTAACCTTATAACCCAGTCTCCCTCTTCTCTTCTGGTCTGGTTGTAACTAACCTTATAAACCAGTCTCCCTCTTCTCTTCTCTTCTGGTTGTAACTATCCTTAAAGCCCAGTCTCCATCTTCTCTTCTGGTCTGGCTGTAACTAACCTTATAACCCAGTCTCCCTCTTCTCTTCTGGTCTGGCTGTAACTAACCTTATAACCCAGTCTCCCTCTTCTCCTCTGGTTGTAACTAACCTTAAAGCCCAGTCTCCTTCTTCTCTTCTGGTCTGGCTGTAACTAACCTTATAACCCAGTCTCCCTCTTCTCTTTTGGTCTGGCTGTAACTAACCTTAAAGCCCAGTCTCCCTCTTCTCTTTTGGTCTGGCTGTAACTAACCTTATAACCCAGTCTCCCTCTTCTCTTCTGGTCTGGCTGTAACTAACCTTATAACCCAGTCTCCATCTTCTCTTCTGGTTGTAACTAACCTTAAAGCCCAGTCTCCCTCTTCTCTTCTGGTTTGGCTGTAACTAACCTTATAACACAGTCTCCCTCTTCTCTTCTGGTCTGGCTGTAACTAACCTTAAAGCCCAGTCTCCCTCTTCTCTTCTGGTTGTAACTAACCTTATAACCCAGTCTCCCTCTTCTCTTCTGGCTGTAACTAACCTTAAAGCCCAGTCTCCCTCTTCTCTTCTGGTTGTAACTAACCTTAAAGCCCAGTCTCCCTCTTCTCTTCTGGTTGTAACTAACCTTAAAGCCCAGTCTCCCTCTTCTCTTCTGGTCTGGTTGTAACTAACCTTATAACCCAGTCTCCCTCTTCTCTTCTCTTCTGGCTGTAACTAACCTTATAACCCAGTCTCCCTCTTCTCTTCTGGTCTGGCTGTAACTAACCTTATAACCCAGTCTCCCTCTTCTCTTCTGGTCTGGCTGTAACTAACCTTAAAGCCCAGTCTCCCTCTTTTCTTCTGGTCTGGCTGTAACTAACCTTATAACCCAGTCTCCCTCTTCTCTTCTGGCTGTAACTAACCTTAAAGCCCAGTCTCCCTCTTCTCTTCTGGTCTGGCTGTAACTAACCTTAAAGCCCAGTCTCCCTCTTCTCTTCTGGTCTGGCTGTAACTAACCTTAAAGCCCAGTCTCCCTCTTCTCTTCTGGTCTGGCTGTAACTAACCTTAAAGCCCAGTCTCCCTCTTCTCTTCTGGTCTGGCTGTAACTAACCTTATAACCCAGTCTCCCTCTTCTCTTCTGGTCTGGCTGTAACTAACCTTATAACCCAGTCTCCCTCTTCTCTTCTGGTCTGGCTGTAACTAACCTTATAACCCAGTCTCCCTCTTCTCTTCTGGTCTGGCTGTAACTAACCTTATAACCCAGTCTCCCTCTTCTCTTCTGGTCTGGTTGTAACTAACCTTATAACCCAGTCTCCCTCTTCTCTTCTGGTCTGGCTGTAACTAACCTTAAAGCCCAGTCTCCATCTTCTCTTCTCTTCTGGCTGTAACTAACCTTATAACCCAGTCTCCCTCTTCTCTTCTGGCTGTAACTAACCTTATAAACCAGTCTCCCTCTTCTCTTCTCTTCTGGTTGTAACTAACCTTAAAGCCCAGTCTCCATCTTCTCTTCTGGTCTGGCTGTAACTAACCTTAAAGCCCAGTCTCCTTCTTCTCTTCTGGTCTGGCTGTAACTAACCTTATAACCCAGTCTCCCTCTTCTCTTCTGGTCTGGTTGTAACTAACCTTATAAACCAGTCTCCCTCTTCTCTTCTCTTCTGGTTGTAACTATCCTTAAAGCCCAGTCTCCATCTTCTCTTCTGGTCTGGCTGTAACTAACCTTATAACCCAGTCTCCCTCTTCTCTTCTGGTCTGGCTGTAACTAACCTTATAACCCAGTCTCCCTCTTCTCCTCTGGTTGTAACTAACCTTAAAGCCCAGTCTCCTTCTTCTCTTCTGGTCTGGCTGTAACTAACCTTATAACCCAGTCTCCCTCTTCTCTTTTGGTCTGGCTGTAACTAACCTTAAAGCCTAGTCTCCCTCTTCTCTTCTGGCTGTAACTAACCTTATAACCCAGTCTCCCTCTTCTCTTTTGGTCTGGCTGTAACTAACCTTAAAGCCTAGTCTCCCTCTTCTCTTCTGGCTATAACTAACCTTATAACCCAGTCTCCCTCTTCTCTTCTGGTCTGGCTGTAACTAACCTTAAAGCCCAGTCTCCCTCTTCTCTTCTGGTCTGGCTGTAACTAACCTTAAAGCCCAGTCTCCCTCTTCTCTTCTGGTTGTAACTAACCTTATAACCCAGTCTCCCTCTTCTCTTCTGGTCTGGCTGTAACTAACCTTATAACCCAGTCTCCCTCTTCTCTTCTGGTCTGGCTGTAACTAACCTTATAACCCAGTCTCCCTCTTCTCTTCTGGTCTGGCTATAACTAACCTTATAACCCAGTCTCCCTCTTCTCTTCTGGCTGTAACTAACCTTAAAGCCCAGTCTCCCTCTTCTCTTCTGGCTGTAACTAACCTTAAAGCCCAGTCTCCCTCTTCTCTTCTGGTCTGGCTGTAACTAACCTTATAACCCAGTCTCCCTCTTCTCTTCTGGTCTGGCTGTAACTAACCTTATAACACAGTCTCCCTCTTCTCTTCTGGTCTGGCTGTAACTAACCTTAAAGCCCAGTCTCCCTCTTCTCTACTGGTCTGGCTGTAACTAAACTTAAAGCCCAGTCTCCCTCTTCTCTTCTGGTCTGGTTGTAACTAACCTTATAACCCAGTCTCCCTCTTCTCTTCTGGTCTGGTTGTAACTAACCTTAAAGCCCAGTCTCCCTCTTCTCTTCTGGTCTGGTTGTAACTAACCTTATAACCCAGTCTCCCTCTTCTCTTCTGGTCTGGCTGTAACTAACTTTATAACCCAGTCTCCCTCTTCTCTTCTCTTCTGGTTGTAACTAACCTTATAACCCAGTCTCCCTCTTCTCTTCTGGCTGTAACTAACCTTATAACCCAGTCTCCCTCTTCTCTTCTGGTCTGGCTGTAACTAACCTTAAAGCCCAGTCTCCCTCTTCTCTTCTGGTTGTAACTAACCTTAAAGCCCAGTCTCCCTCTTCTCTTCTGGTCTGGTTGTAACTAACCTTAAAGCCCAGTCTCCCTCTTCTCTTCTGGTCTGGCTGTAACTAACCTTAAAGCCCAGTCTCCATCTTCTCTTCTCCTCTGGCTGTAACTAACCTTAAAGCCCAGTCTCCCTCTTCTCTTCTGGCTGTAAGTAACCTTATAACACAGTCTCCCTCTTCTCTTCTGGTCTGGCTGTAACTAACCTTAAAGCCCAGTCTCCCTCTTCTCTTCTGGTTGTAACTAACCTTATAACCCAGTCTCCCTCTTCTCTTCTGGCTGTAACTAACCTTAAAGCCCAGTCTCCCTCTTCTCTTCTGGCTGTAACTAACCTTAAAGCCCAGTCTCCCTCTTCTCTTCTGGTTGTAACTAACCTTAAAGCCCAGTCTCCCTCTTCTCTTTTGGTCTGGCTGTAACTAACCTTAAAGCCCAGTCTCCCTCTTCTCTTCTGGTTGTAACTAACCTTAAAGCCCAGTCTCCCTCTTCTCTTCTGGTCTGGTTGTAACTAACCTTATAACCCAGTCTCCCTCTTCTCTTCTCTTCTGGCTGTAACTAACCTTATAACCCAGTCTCCCTCTTCTCTTCTGGTCTGGCTGTAACTAACCTTATAACCCAGTCTCCCTCTTCTCTTCTGGTCTGGCTGTAACTAACCTTAAAGCCCAGTCTCCCTCTTTTCTTCTGGTCTGGCTGTAACTAACCTTAAAACCCAGTCTCCCTCTTCTCTTCTGGCTGTAACTAACCTTAAAGCCCAGTCTCCCTCTTCTCTTCTGGTCTGGCTGTAACTAACCTTAAAGCCCAGTCTCCCTCTTCTCTTCTGGTCTGGCTGTAACTAACCTTAAAGCCCAGTCTCCCTCTTCTCTTCTGGTCTGGCTGTAACTAACCTTAAAGCCCAGTCTCCCTCTTCTCTTCTGGTCTGGCTGTAACTAACCTTATAACCCAGTCTCCCTCTTCTCTTCTGGTCTGGCTGTAACTAACCTTATAACCCAGTCTCCCTCTTCTCTTCTGGTCTGGCTGTAACTAACCTTATAACCCAGTCTCCCTCTTCTCTTCTGGTCTGGCTGTAACTAACCTTATAACCCAGTCTCCCTCTTCTTTTCTGGTCTGGTTGTAACTAACCTTATAACCCAGTCTCCCTCTTCTCTTCTGGTCGGCTGTAACTAACCTTAAAGCCCAGTCTCCATCTTCTCTTCTCTTCTGGCTGTAACTAACCTTATAACCCAGTCTCCCTCTTCTCTTCTGGCTGTAACTAACCTTATAAACCAGTCTCCCTCTTCTCTTCTCTTCTGGTTGTAACTAACCTTAAAGCCCAGTCTCCATCTTCTCTTCTGGTCTGGCTGTAACTAACCTTAAAGCCCAGTCTCCTTCTTCTCTTCTGGTCTGGCTGTAACTAACCTTATAACCCAGTCTCCCTCTTCTCTTCTGGTCTGGCTGTAACTAACCTTATAAACCAGTCTCCCTCTTCTCTTCTCTTCTGGTTGTAACTATCCTTAAAGCCCAGTCTCCATCTTCTCTTCTGGTCTGGCTGTAACTAACCTTATAACCCAGTCTCCCTCTTCTCTTCTGGTCTGGCTGTAACTAACCTTATAACCCAGTCTCCCTCTTCTCCTCTGGTTGTAACTAACCTTAAAGCCCAGTCTCCTTCTTCTCTTCTGGTCTGGCTGTAACTAACCTTATAACCCAGTCTCCCTCTTCTCTTTTGGTCTGGCTGTAACTAACCTTAAAGCCCAGTCTCCCTCTTCTCTTTTGGTCTGGCTGTAACTAACCTTATAACCCAGTCTCCCTCTTCTCTTCTGGCTGTAACTAACCTTATAACCCAGTCTCCCTCTTCTCTTTTGGTCTGGCTGTAACTAACCTTATAACCCAGTCTCCCTCTTCTCTTCTGGTCTGGCTGTAACTAACCTTAAAGCCCAGTCTCCCTCTTCTCTTCTGGTCTGGCTGTAACTAACCTTAAAGCCCAGTCTCCCTCTTCTCTTCTGGTTGTAACTAACCTTATAACCCAGTCTCCCTCTTCTCTTCTGGTCTGGCTGTAACTAACCTTATAACCCAGTCTCCCTCTTCTCTTCTGGTCTGGCTGTAACTAACCTTATAACCCAGTCTCCCTCTTCTCTTCTGGTCTGGCTATAACTAACCTTATAACCCAGTCTCCCTCTTCTCTTCTGGCTGTAACTAACCTTAAAGCCCAGTCTCCCTCTTCTCTTCTGGCTGTAACTAACCTTAAAGCCCAGTCTCCCTCTTCTCTTCTGGTCTGGCTGTAACTAACCTTATAACCCAGTCTCCCTCTTCTCTTCTGGTCTGGCTGTAACTAACCTTAAAGCCCAGTCTCCCTCTTCTCTTCTGGTCTGGTTGTAACTAACCTTATAACCCAGTCTCCCTCTTCTCTTCTGGTCTGGCTGTAACTAACCTTAAAGCCCAGTCTCCCTCTTCTCTTCTGGTCTGGCTGTAACTAACCTTATAACCCAGTCTCCCTCTTCTCTTCTGGTCTGGCTGTAACTAACCTTATAACCCAGTCTCCCTCTTCTCTTCTGGTCTTGCTGTAACTAACCTTATAACCCAGTCTCCCTCTTCTCTTCTGGTCTGGCTGTAACTAACCTTAAAGCCCAGTCTCCCTCTTCTCTTCTGGTCTGGCTGTAACTAACCTTAAAGCCCAGTCTCCCTCTTCTCTTCTGGTTGTAACTAACCTTAAAGCCCAGTCTCCATCTTCTCTTCTGGTCTGGCTGTAACTAACCTTAAAGCCCAGTCTCCCTCTTCTCTTCTGGCTGTAACTAACCTTAAAGCCCAGTCTCCCTCTTCTCTTCTGGTCTGGCTGTAACTAACCTTAAAGCCCAGTCTCCCTCTTCTCTTCTGGTCTGGCTGTAACTAACCTTAAAGCACAGTCTCCCTCTTCTCTTCTTCTCTGGTTGTAACTAATCTTATAACCCAGTCTCCCTCTTCTCTTCTGGTCTGGCTGTAACTAACCTTAAAGCCCAGTCTCCCTCTTCTCTTCTGGTCTGGCTGTAACTAACCTTATAACCCAGTCTCCCTCTTCTCTTCTGGTCTGGCTGTAACTAACCTTATAACCCAGTCTCCCTCTTCTCTTCTGGTCTGGCTGTAACTAACCTTATAACCCAGTCTCCCTCTTCTCTTCTGGTCTGGCTGTAACTAACCTTAAAGCCCAGTCTCCCTCTTCTCTTCTGGTTGTAACTAACCTTAAAGCCCAGTCTCCATCTTCTCTTCTGGTCTGGCTGTAACTAACCTTAAAGCCCAGTCTCCCTCTTCTCTTCTGGCTGTAACTAACCTTATAACCCAGTCTCCCTCTTCTCTTCTGGTCTGGCTGTAACTAACCTTATAACCCAGTCTCCCTCTTCTCTTCTGGCTGTAACTAACCTTATAACCCAGTCTCCCTCTTCTCTTCTGGTCTGGCTGTAACTAACCTTAAAGCCCAGTCTCCATCTTCTCTTCTGGTCTGGCTGTAACTAACCTTAAAGCCCAGTCTCCCTCTTCTCTTCTGGCTGTAACTAACCTTAAAGCCCAGTCTCCCTCTTCTCTTCTGGTCTGGCTGTAACTAACCTTAAAGCCCAGTCTCCCTCTTCTCTTCTGGTCTGGCTGTAACTAACCTTAAAGCACAGTCTCCCTCTTCTCTTCTTCTCTGGCTGTAACTAACCTTATAACCCAGTCTCCCTCCTCTTCTTCTCTGGCTGTAACTAACCTTAAAGCCTAGTCTCCCTTCTTCTCTGGCTGTAACTTACCAATGCAACAGGCTGCTTAAAGCTCTCATAAACCACAACAAAAACTACTCCAGGGTATTATATTATGGATGGATGAATAGCCACTATAGATGGCTATAGATGGCTAACTGTGGCTCAGTTGGTAGAGCATGGTGTTTGCAACGCCAGGGTTGTGGGTTCGATTCCCACGGGGGGGCTAGTACAAAGAATTAAAAAATATAAAAAAAATGCATGAAATGAAATGTATGCATTCACTACTGTAAGTCGCTCTGGATAAGAGCGTCTGCTAAATGACTAAAATGTAAATGGATGAATATCCACTATGGATGGATGAATATCCACTATGGATGGATGAATAGCCACTATGGATGGATGAATAGCCACTATGGATGGATGAATAGCCACTATGGATGGATGAATAGCCACTATGGATGGATGAATAGCCACTATGGATGGATGAATAGCCACTATGGATGGATGGATGGATGAATAGCCACTATGGATGGATGAATAGCCACTATGGATGGATGAATATCCACTATGGATGGATGAATATCCACTATGGATGGATGAATAGCCACTATGGATGGATGAATATCCACTATGGATGGATGAATGGCCACTATGGATGGATGAATAGCCACTATGGATGCATCTCCTACCATTATCACTACACATATCACCCATACCCACTACTATTCCTACGACTACTGCTGCAGCCAATTCTGCAGCAAAACTACAACTGTCACTACCACAACAACGACTACTACAGCTGGTACTGCTGACTGTCACTACCACAACAACGACTACTACAGCTGGTACTGCTGACTGTCACTACCACAACAACGACTACTACAGCTGGTACTGCTGACTGTCACTACCACAACAACGACTACTACAGCTGGTACTGCTGACTGTCAGTACCACGACAACGACTACTACAGCTGGTACTGCTGACTGTCAGTACCACAACAACGACTACTACAGCTGGTACTGCTGACTGTCAGTACCACAACAACGACTACTACAGCTGGTACAGCTGACTGTCACTACCATGACAACGACTACTACAGCTGGTGCTGCTGACTGTCACTACCATGACAACGACTACTACAGCTGGTACAGCTGACTGTCACTACCATGACAACGACTACTACAGCTGGTACTGCTGACTGTCAGTACCACAACAACTACAGCTGGTACTGCTAATCGTACACTACTACAGCTGGTACTGCTGACTGTCACTACCACAACAACGACTACTACAGCTGGTACTGCTGACTGTCACTACCACAACAACGACTACTACAGCTGGTACTGCTGACTGTCAGTACCACAACAACTACAGCTGGTACTGCTGACTGTCACTACCACAACAACGACTACTACAGCTGGTACTGCAGACTGTCACTGCCACAACAACGACTACTACAGCTGGTACTGCAGACTGTCACTGCCACAACAACGACTACTACAGCTGGTACTGCAGACTGTCACTGCCAAAAGTTCTGCATGATTCTTCCCACAATTTCCAGGTCTAACAGTCACAGTAAAAGCAGTGATTATAATCCAAAGAAAGGATGGGAAACCCTCCCACTCTCCCATCCAGGGGATTCTGTCATTTTAAAATGGGATTGAGAGGCATGCCCGGGCCAAAGCAGCACTCTAGAACCTAGCTGCGGTTAAGAAACTCAACAAGCTTACAGCGTTGCACTGGCCCTTTTTGATGTCCAGAAAAACACTTAATGCGATTCCAAAGCCCTGGGAGCTTTGAAGCCCCCTCCAGCTGCCTCCATTCTAATTGGTCCGACAAGGGGAGAATCTGGTTAGCCTAGCCAAGCCACTGATGCCTAGCCTAGCCAAGCCACTGAAGCCTAGCCTAGCCAAGCCACTGAAGCCTAGCTTAGCCAAGCCACTGAAGCCTAGCCTAGCCAAGCCACTGAAGCCTAGCTTAGCCTAGCCACTGAAGCCTAGCCTAGCCAAGCCACTGAAGCCTAGCCTAGCCAAGCCACTGAAGCCTGCCTAGCCAAGCCACTGAAGCCTAGCCTAGCCAAGCCACTGAAGCCTAGCTTAGCCTAGCCACTGAAGCCTAGCTTAGCCTAGCCACTGAAGCCTAGCCTAGCCAAGCCACTGAAGCCTAGCCTAGCCTAGCCTAGCCACTGAAGCCTAGCCTAGCCACTGAAGCCTAGCCTAGCCTAGCCACTGAAGCCTAGATTATCCAAGTCATTTAAGTCTAGCCTAGCCAAGCCACTGAAGCCTAGCCAAGCCACTGAAGCCTAACTTAGCCAAGCCAAATTGACCTTCTCTACAGGTTTAACCATGTTCATATCTGCTCCTCTTTAGCTTAGCTTAGATGGCTAATATGACACAAACCAAATGTTCCCGCCTCCAGTTCTCGCTGCCTCCATTCTATTTTTTTCCGACAAGTGGTGAAGCTAGCCTAGCCACACTGACCCTTACAGCCATTTTCTTATCTGCCTCTGTAGCGTAACCTAGTTTAGCTGGCGTATATAACAAAAACAGAAAATGTAGCCTGCTATACAATAAAGTCTTCCAGGGCTCGCCTCATGCTCCTTTGATGTGAATGCTTGACCATTCAAAATTCCCCTCATTAGAAAATGCCAGAGTACCAACGTCTCTTTAATCATGGAATAAGTCACCTATTTATCTCTTCAAAAAGGGAAAATCATCACAGTTGGCAATAAAAGCCTCACTGATATGCATTGGTTCATAGGCAGACTGCTTTATGGTTGATTTACAGCTTGATTGGGCTTGAGAGAGAGGGAGGGAGTCAAAGAAAGAGAGAGATAGAGGGAGGGGGAAAGGGGGGTGAGAACTGCTAGATAATCCTACATTAAGAGAAAGAAACACGATTTATCTAAGCAAGCTTTGGCCCCACATATTCTTGACAGTGGGAGTGAGAATGTCAATGCTGTTTGATTGCTCTGTTGTGCTGTTGTCAACAGTGCCTTGGGTTTTATTGCTGAACGAGTCAGGGATTCTGAGTAGGAGGATATGGGGGTGAGGGCATGGCGGCTTCCTTGTGAATTACCTTATTTAATTGATACTCATTTGTCTGTAGGAGGTATGAAGAAAGGGGCTTTGTTCTGCAGTAATTTAGATATAATAGTTAACAGTTCTATAAGATAAAACATTAGCTTATGAAGACACACACACACACACACACACACACACACACACACACACACACTTTTGTTAGTGTTATCACTACATAACAGCAGTCATCTGATACTTCTCTGATCTGGGATTTTATGTACTGTGGTTATTATGTTGCCTGAATATTGGTCAACGACGTCTCTGTTAAATCCCTCATGTCTTTCCTCCCCATCTGTCTCTTACTAGAGGCCTCAGCTCATCCTCTCAGCATGGGGTGGAATCTTAAGTTAGTTGCCAAGGTCTTAACACTCGCACAGCCAACAGGACAGGGCCCGATGACAACCAGGCTTACATTACTGATATTCATCTTTAACTCACTTCTGGGGAACTACCACTCTGAGAAGCACTCTGCATCTCGTCACCTATAAACTGTCAATAACATTTACGGAATGAGTAGGGTGTGTGTACAGCGGACGTTTGTTTATGGACAGTGTTATCGTGTACTTGCTTGAGGAATGTATGTGTCGATCCATATGTTGCCATTTACTCACCTGAGCTGTGCAAATAAATTGGTCAAGCTATACAATCTGCAATCCTCCATCCATGTCGCAGTTCCATAGCCAACGCTCCTATCCATGTTGTGCTCATATTACTGAATATGTCAATGGGTTGTAATATTGATTACACTATGAAGTTCCTTGCCAATTGCCATATAGTCTATTTTTGAAGCATGTCTCTTTCCTTCCCTGGGAAGTTGAGTTGTCAAGGCCTGTATTCCAAACGTTGTTATTATTATCGGAACCAGGTCACATGGTGTGTTCTTCATGAGGTGGATATCTAATATAAAATACCTTCCCAGTCATGGCTTCTTCTCAGAAATCACTTCACCCAGCTCCCTATACATGTCACCTATTCTATTCTGGGCCCATTTTCAACCAGAACCAACGGACAATTTCAGGTCCCCAGCTGTTATCACATGAGGTTATTAAGAGCTGATCTGTGTTCAGATTGAGAAGGTAACAGTGACTAGAGGAGCGGGCGGGAGACATAATTGACACTGCAAGCAGGAATGAGAGAGAGAGAGAGAGAGAGAGAGAGAGAGAGAGAGAGAGAGAGAGAGAGAGAGAGAGAGAGAGAGAGAGAGAGAGAGAGAGAGAGAGAGAGAGAGAGAGAGAGAGAGAGAGAGAGAGAGAGAGAGAGAGAGAGAGAGAGAGAGAGAGAGAGAGAGAGAGAGAGAGAGAGAGAGAGATCACAGTGCTACTCAGAGGCTATCATATGACTAGTGCTTTTCAAAAGACAGCGTGATTGGTTTCCTTCAAGCAACCTTACACTTCTGTTATGACAGCAACGGCATTACATGTCACTATCTTGTCTTATGTATGTCTTCTTAGCTTTGAATCCTATAACTTCAAACCCAACTGCCATAACTTGGGATTTTCGAGTACACTACCATTGATGCCTATGGAATATGCAGATGTAACGTTGGAAGTACAGCAGTCGTGTTAGATAAGTGTTGCTGAGAGAGATGAGGAGAAAACTACAAAGGGGGTAAAGAAGAAGAGGAATGATTAGATACTTGGGTTAGCCATGTTTCAAATATACTCCCCATGTAATTTTTGTGTTATTTATGCCCCCTAATAATACCATGCTTTGATGTAATACATGAACGTTGTTTGCCAGGCCTGAGGTCTGTCTTTAGGCGCCCAGACAGCTTGGAGAGCTCTTAGTGCATGGGCCTTTCTTCTCCTCTAATGCTGAATCCATTGAGATAGAGAGGGCCTTTGTCTCTGAGCTCTGATTATTCTCAAATGAAAGTAGCAACCTACCTCTGTCATGCCAGCTTTCTAAGAGAGTCGAAGCAGAGGTCTTTGTGTGTGTGTGTGTGTGTGTGTGTGTGTGTGTGTGTGTGTGTGTTCATGCCTACGACATTTGCATTTTCGATATCAAAGAAAGGCTCTTTCTGTCTTGGACAACCACATCACAGAGTGATTTTAGGAACTCCTATAGGTAGATTCCCTAGGAAGAGGCTTCCAATGTTCTCAGTGTGTGTGCAATATGTAAACAAAGACATTGAGTAAACATTGATATGGTGGGTTCGATTTAATACCAGGCTACGTCTGGTTATTATGCTTTGGGAATATAATGTAGTGTATAATTATAAACATTTATGATAATGTTCATATTTAAATGTATCAAGTTTCATCTTGCTTAAATTGTGTTCTGTAATTATAATATTGCGTTTCTGATAGATTTCGTTCCTCAAACACACGATCAGTTGTGCTACACCACACTTTGGCAAAATGACAGCATGCCAACATTAGAGTGTGTGTGCAACATATGTGGTATGTGTGTATACACGTGTGTTTATGTTTATTTGTGCATGACATGTAGGGTGGGCAGGGGACAGTCTGACTTTGATCACAAGCTGAGTCAGCTGCCAAGGGAGGTTGTGACACACACTCACTGGTTCCCCAGCAGGCTACATCCTCATCTCGACCCACCTCCTGTGCCCCTGTGAATCCCTCTGGAGCCCCCACTAACCGCCCCACCCCACTGTGTCTCGCCACTCTCAGCCTCAATCGATACCCACATCAAAGGTTATGTGGAGGTAGCTAGTGAGTCAAATTCTTTGAAGCTGTTTGCGCAGAACCCACGTTTGCTAAGCTAACACTGCCGAGGAACCTCCTCCAATCGCCTTGTTTGCCAAGCATTACCTCTGTTTGCTGAAACACCTAGTGGATTCTAATAGAGAACAGACTTTGCTCCCTTCCCTTCTGTGCCCTCCTCTTCCTTTTTTCCACACAGCAGTTGAATCCATAAACCAATCAATGCGGCCAATGACTTTCACTGATCTGATAGGCCGAGGCGTGTCCTGCCAAAGCTAATATTTATCTAACATTTTATTGGCTGGGGCTTGTTGGAAACCGTAAGGAGGAAGGTGGAGGCAACGTCGGGAAAAAAACTAAGTGGAAGAGGACAATAATAAAGGCTGCCTGCTGCACGGTGCCAAGTTCAAGAGAATGGGATAATTAAATGGGATAATTGCGGTAAGAGATGTAGGGAAGCGATAGCAAACAATGTCATTATTGTTGCTGGCTGGCGTTTATATGGCACTGTCATTCACACAGGTCCACTCGGTGGATTTGAATATGGCCCAGGGCCAACGTTTGATGTAGAAGGTCCGTTGATGAGACTTTGTCCCACACAGGTGACATTGGACCGGGGGACATTTAGCCTCACTACATCCAAGGCTATGCGATGCGGTAGAGGGGGGGTTTGGGGGTGGTCATGGAGGAAGTGGTTGACCATGCAAAATGGACAGGAAGTTCCAAAAAATTTTTATGACGTGGCCACTGAAAGGGCATGTGAACACACAAAGAAGAAAGGTCATAAATCTAATCCCCAAGCACAAACATTCCTACTTCACAGTTTTAGATTACATTTCAAAAAGTAATTCATTCGCTTTCTCTGAATAAGATGTAGAAGCAGCAAAAAGTCTCTGCACACCTCCAGTCAGATGCATAAGGATTTTAATAGTAGCTGAGCTTTCCATCATTCGACCTTCATCAGAGCAATAAAATAAATACGCTGGATATTCAAGCAAACATCAATTACAGGTAGTCTCTTTCCAAGTATCCATGTAGTCCAGAACTCACAGCAAACACTATGGGAGCAACACGGCACCAGAGAGTAGATGGGTTCTTTTGTAATTCAAATTCAGCCAAGGGTCATATACAAACAGCAGTCACATAATGGTGTACTCCCTGTGTCTCGTGTGCACATAATGGTGTACTCCCTGTGTCTCGTGTGCACATAATGGTGTACTCCCTGTGTCTCGTGTGCACATAATGGTGTACTCCCTGTGTCTCGTGTGCACATAATGGTGTACTCCCTGTGTCTCGTGTGCACATAATGGTGTACTCCCTGTGTCTCGTGTGCACATAATGGTGTACTCCCTGTGTCTCGTGTGCACATAATGGTGTACTCCCTGTGTCTCGTGTGCACATAATGGTGTACTCCCTGTGTCTCGTGTGCACATAATGGTGTACTCCCTGTGTCTCGTGTGCACATAATGGTGTACTCCCTGTGTCTCGTGTGCACATAATGGTGTACTCCCTGTGTCTCGTGTGCACATAATGGTGTACTCCCTGTGTCTCGTGTGCACATAATGGTGTACTCCCTGTGTCTCGTGTGCACATAATGGTGTACTCCCTGTGTCTCGTGTACACATAATGGTGTACTCCCTGTGTCTCGTGTGCACATAATGGTGTACTCCCCTGTGTCTCGTGTGCACATAATGGTGTACTCCCTGTGTCTCGTGTGCACATAATGGTGTACTCCCTGTGTCTCGTGTGCACATAATGGTGTACTCCCTGTGTCTCGTGTGCACATAATGGTGTACTCCCTGTGTCTCGTGTGCAGACGCACAGATTTATGTCAATATTTTTTGTATTTGTATCTATTATGATGCCCATTCTTCCTGGGGTCCAGCTAAATGAAGGCAGTTCTAAACCATTAAAAACACGACATTTCATTACATTACATTTCACAACAGATTTCACAACACATTAAGTGTGTGTCCTCAGGCCACTACTCTACTACCACATATCTACAACACAAAATCCATATGTTTCTTTGTGTGTGTTTGTGCCTGTACCTGTGTGTGTGTATCTCTTCAATATGACAAGGAGGGGTCATGGTGTGTTCCACAGCAGATGTTAGACCCCTAGTCGACCCTGTAATGTTGTCATTAAGTTGCTGTAAACCCTGGGATTTACATTCAGTCTGACCACTCAAGCTGAAACAACAGTCAACATGCTTTACATACTGTAAACCAATCAGGATAAAGAGGGCAAGCACACATGACCAGGAGATGGCAGTACTGTCTATCACAGATGGTCAATCAGACTCTCTCTGTCTCTCTCTCTCTCTCTCTCTCTCTCTCTGTGTCTCTCTCTCTCTCTCTGTCTCTCTCTCTCTCTCTGTGTCTCTCTCTCTCTCTGTCTCTGTCTCTCTGTCTCTCTCTCTCTCTCTCTGTCTCTCTCTCTCTCTCTCTCTCTCTCGTAGAAAAATAGGGCCTAATCCCTACCCAGAGCCACCTATCTCTCTTCCTCTCTCACACCCTTTCTCTCTCTGTCTTGTCCTTATCACTGTCTCATTCTCTGATGAACCTGATGGTCCACTGTGATGACAGACCTACGGACAACAGCCCCCACCTTGTGCCTATCGCTGATCGCAAACACGAATTCAGGCTAATGTTTTACAGCGACACAGCTATTCCTCTTACAGTAAGGCTTTTCACGATAAAAACTCCCAGGAGTAAACACAATAGAGCCAAAATGGTGATAAGAGAGAGAAAAGTAAATTACTTATTAGCTTATCGAGTTGCTGTGTATTAGGTAGCAATAACATGAAAGGTGGACGTTAGCCACTTTGCTATTGTATACCACATGAAATGCTACCACAGAGAAACTGGAGACCGCAGTGTCCCAACCTGACACCTGCTCAGTGTGACACAGTGTGAGAGGATGCCATCATCACTTCCTTTAACCCTATAACGCCCCCCCCCCCATTGGGTCATAACCTGAGGGAACCAGTCCTATAGGCCCAGCCGAGGCTGTGTTATTTCACTGTTGTTGTAATGCTGGTTAAACATCATTTAGAATGGCCAAACTCAATAGTGGCAGTGTTAGGCTGCAGTGTCAATATTATCATAGCACACAGAGCGGGGGGGTTGCTATGTGTGTAGCCGTGTGCTAAGTGTACTCTGTCAACTCTGGCCACACGGGGGGGTTAGAGCAGCAACAACAATAAAGTTGGTGGAAGAAAAAAAGAACAAAGACTGAGGAATTCAGACTCGCTGCGGCTTCAGGCGCTTCCTTGTTTGACAAAGAAATACATTCCTCTCTTCATTACCAGCCCTTTTTATGTTGTGCAGAAAATTCTTACCATTATCTCTCTGTTATGTCTACACTGACTGACTTGTTGAGGCAAACTATCCCAGCTGTGGAGGATTTTGTCCCTACGAATGCCTAATAATAATTTTCTTCTATGTTGTTATGGTAGAGATAAACCCGGAAAGGGTTCTGATTCAGAGCCCATGCTAAAGAATTATAGATGAATGTAATGGCAAAGTGCAAATATCATTCTGACTGTGGCAAAGTTTGACCAGTTCTGCTAAACAATTATTCCTGGAAATTGTCTAACCAAGGCTGCGTCTCCAATTGCACCCTATTCCCTAAATAGTGCACTACCCTATGTGGCTCTGGCTAAAAGTAGTGCTATATTGGAATATGATGTCATTTGGCCCAAGTGTATTTGACCCTGACGTTTGTTGTTCTGCCCACGTACAACCTCACAGAATGAATGTGGACTGTTCTCCACTGAGCTTCCATGCATCTGTCGAGGTTTTGTGGAAAGGTTCAGTGACCATGAAGTGGACGGTCAAGTCAAGGACACCCTTTGTCAATACAGATAGCGCAGATCAATGATTACTGGCTATGCCACCACGAAAGGGGAAGTGCCTCTGTTTACATGTCTTTGTGGGGAGAAGTTGGGTTAGTGGAAAGAGTCAAATAACGGCTATTCAAACAAACGGCTGAGTTGGGGGGGGTTGGTTGGTTGGTTGGAAGTCATTTCCATGTAAAAGGACCCATGAGCACCAACGTGACGTTGATGGGAGCATGTCAAATTGGGTGTCAAATGAAAGCTAAGACTCTATTTGTTTTATTGTTATTAAGGCATATACAGTGAGCTCCGGAAGTATTGGGACAGTGACACATTGTTTGTTGTTTTGGCTCTGTACTCCACCACTTTGTAAGTTAGCCGTGACTGTACGGCTAACTTACAGTCACGTCAAACAGTGTAGACAGAATAACAACACTGGCTGCATTGGTTTAAGCTGTTTTCTAGTGACATTTATTTGGATACATCCATAACAATGAGCTAATGAGGCACAATTTCACCTGGCATAGAAAATGTGTTCTCTCGTCAGGACACTGTTGTTCAGAGGAGCTAGCCAACAACACAGCTAACACAATCACTTCAAACTGAAGCGGGAAAGACTGCAAACTAACTGCACTTTGTTTCCTTTGACCTTTTTTCAATCGACATTTGAATATTGAAACAATGTTGCAAATGTCGGAGAGACAGACAGTCAGGTTTATACAAATCTCCTCTGTTGAAAACAAAATATATGTGAGATAATGTCTAGATGCTTTTTATAGTGGAGATCAAGTTTATAACTTCCCTGCCTGGGCTGATGAGACAGTGGATTGTGCAATCAGATGGAACAGAGTAAATAGGCATTTCAACATCATAGATTGAGCCGATGGTAACTTCTGGAATTGACACTGGCTAGAATGCGCATTCAGGATTAGTCCCACCCGTTGTATAATCTACTGTACTGAACTCTATTCTAATGTACTGAACTCTACTGTGTTGTACTGTACTGTACTTTACTGTTCTGTGCTGTTCTGTACTCTGCTGTTTTGTATTCTACTCTACTGTTCTGTACTGTAGTGTCCGGTTCTGTACTCTAATGTACTGTACTGAGCTCTACTGTTCTGTTCTGTACTGTAGTGTTCTCTAGTGTTCTGTACTCTACCGTACTCTAATGTACTCTACTGAGCTTTGCTGTGCTGTACATTGATGTCCAAACTTGTGATTGGTTCAAATTTGGTCTGATCCGACCAACCAAATTTGGTCTTGTTTGGGGGCAGAGCTCATTAAAATAATAGATCATGTGTAGAAAAATACCCCAAAATTGTTTGCATATTTCTACCTTTGTGTACCTATTCAGGATATATCACCATGAAGAGAATGATATTCATAATTCTGCATTTCTGTATAGTACAGATCAGAGACCCCATGATGAAATTCCCTTAACACAGTTCTGTTACCGGGTGTAAATCCACTTCACTTACTGTAGTTCAATAACCAAAAGAGATTTGTGTCAGCGTGTCATGTCATAGCTGACACTCCATTCTTTCTGAAGACATCGTTGAACATTCATTCGGAGCAGATATTTAAGAGTTTCTGAAAAACCTTACCAAACTTTGCATCTGCAAAGTTCTTTCAGTAAATGTGTTTTTGTAAAAATGTTCAGTGTAAGTTATTAAATGTAGTCCTTGTGCATAGAGTTGTATGGTTTGTTACAATTTGAAATCAATGGTTTTTGTTTGGCATACATTTTAAGTGAAAAATCAGAGTCTCAGTGCAATTCTGTAAAGTGTACAAATGGGAAGAACTCAAGTGAGCAGCTGGAAAAATGTTTACGGAGACTTTTACCTCACCAGTTGGGAGGAAAGAGAAGTAAACACTTAACTGTTCCAGTGACACCCCTCTGTCTCACTGTTTGTTCTGGGCCTGGCCATAGAGAGCCAATGTAACTGATAGGCTAGACAAGCAAACAAACTGGTCCATTAGGGGACCTGTTGTTTTTAGGGTTCCAAGCCTCAAAAATTTGAGGAACCCTTATATACTGTTTTGTTATTACAAACTCCCCTTCCTACTGCTGTATATTCTAATGGCTATAAACTCCCCTTCCTACTGCTGTATAGTCTAATGGCTATAAACTCCCCTTCCTACTGCTGTGTATTCTAATGGCTATAAACTCCCCTTCCTACTGCTGTGTATTCTAATGGCTATAAACTCCCCTTCCTACTGCTGTGTATTCTAATGGCTATAAACTCCCCTTCCTACTGCTGTATATAAACTCCCCTTCCTACTGCTGTATATTATAATGGCTATAAACTCCCCTTCTTACTGCTGTATATAAACTCCCCTTACTACTGCTGTATATAAACTCCCCTTCCTACTGCTGTGTATTCTAATGGCTATAAACTCCCCTTCCTACTGCTGTGTATTCTAACGGCTATAAACTCCCCTTCCTACTGCTGTGTATTCTAATGGCTATAAACTCCCCTTCCTACTGCTGTATATTTAATGGTATAAACTCCCTTTCTACTGCTGTGTATTCTAATGGCTATAAACTCCCCTTCCTACTGCTGTATATAAACTCCCCTTTCTACTGCTGTATATTCTAATGGCTATAAACCCCTCCTCCTACTGCTGTATATAAACTCCCCTTCCTACTGCTGTATATTCTAATGGCTATAAACTCCCCTTCCTACTGCTGTATATTATAATGGCTATAAACTCCCATTCCTACTGCTGTATATAAACTCCCCTTCCTACTGCTGTATATTCTAATGGCTATAAACTCCCCTTCCTACTGCTGTATATTCTAATGGCTATAAACTCCCCTTCCTACTGCTGTGTATTCTAATGGCTATAAACTCCCCTTCCTACTGCTGTATATTATAATGGCTATAAACTCCCTTCCTACTGCTGTATATTCTAATGGCTATAAACTCCCATTCCTACTGCTGTATATAAACTCCCCTTCCTACTACTGTATATTCTAATGGCTATAAACTCCCCTTCCTACTGCTGTGTATTCTAATGGCTATAAACTCCCCTTCTTACTGCTGTATATTCTAATGGCTATAAACTCCCCTTCCTACTGCTGTATATAAACTCCCATTCCTACTGCTGTATATAAACTCCCCTTCCTACTGCTGTATATTCTAACGGCTATAAACTCCCAATCCTACTGCTGTGTATTCTAATGGCTATAAACTCCCCTTCCTACTGCTGTATAGTCTAATGGCTGTAAACTCCCCTTCCTACTGCTGTATATTCTAACGGCTATAAACTCCCCTTCCTACTGCTGTATATTCTAATGGCTATAAACTCCCCTTCCTACTGCTGTATAGTCTAATGGCTATAAACTCCCCTTCCTACTGCTGTGTATTCTAATGGCTATAAACTCCCCTTCCTACTGCAGTGTATTCTAATGGCTATAAACTCCCCTTCCTACTGCTGTGTATTCTAATGGCTATAAACTCCCCTTCCTACTGCTGTATATAAACTCACCTTCCTACTGCTGTATATTATAATGGCTATAAACTCCCCTTCCTACTGCTGTATATAAACTCCCCTTCCTACTGCTGTATATAAACTCCCCTTCCTACTGCTGTATATTATAATGGCTATAAACTCCCCTTCCTACTGCTGTCTATTATAATGGCTATAAACTCCCCTTCCTACTGCTGTGTATTCTAATGGCTATAAACTCCCCTTCCTACTGCTGTGTATTCTAATGGCTATAAACTCCCCTTCCTACTGCTGTCTATTCTAATGGCTATAAACTCCCCTTCCTACTGCTGTATATTCTAATGGCTATAAACTCCCCTTCCTACTGCTGTGTATTCTAATGGCTATAAACTCCCCTTCCTACTGCTGTATATTCTAATGGCTATAAACTCCCCTTCCTACTGCTGTGTATTCTAATGGCTATAAACTCCCCTTCCTACTGCTGTGTATTCTAATGGCTATAAACTCCCCTTCCTACTGCTGTATAGTCTAATGGCTATAAACTCCCCTTCCTACTGCTGTATATTCTAATGGCTATAAACTCCCCTATCTACTGCTGTATATTCTAATGGCTATAAACTCCCCTTCCTACTGCTGTATATAAACTCCCCTTCCTACTGCTGTATATTCTAATGGCTATAAACTCCCCTTCCTACTGCTGTATATTATAATGGCTATAAACTCCCCTTCCTACTGCTGTGTATTCTAATGGCTATAAACTCCCCTTCCTACTGCTGTGTATTCTAATGGCTATAAACTCCCCTTCCTACTGCTGTATATTATAATGGCTATAAACTCCCCTTCCTACTGCTGTGTATTCTAATGGCTATAAACTCCCCTTCCTACTGCTGTATATTCTAATGGCTATAAACTCCCCTTCCTACTGCTGTGTATTCTAATGGCTATAAACTCCCCTTCCTACTGCTGTGTATTCTAATGGCTATAAACTCCCCTTCCAACTGCTGTGTATTCTAATGGCTATAAACTCCCCTTCCTACTGCTCTATATAAACTCCCCTTCCTACTGCTGTATATTCTAATGGCTATAAACTCCCCTTCCTACTGCTGTATATTATAATGGCTATAAACTCCCCTTCCTACTGCTGTGTATTCTAATGGCTATAAACTCCCCTTCCTACTTCTGTATATAAACTCCCCTTCCTACTGCTGTATATTCTAATGGCTATAAACTCCCCTTCCTACTGCTGTTTATTCTAATGGCTATAAACTCCCATTCCTACTGCTGTGTATTCTAATGGCTATAAACTCCCCTTCCTACTGCTGTGTATTCTAATGGCTATAAACTCCCCTTCCTACTGCTGTGTATTCTAATGGCTATAAACTCCCCTTCCAACTGCTGTGTATTCTAATGGCTATAAACTCCCCTTCCTACTGCTGTATATTCTAATGGCTATAAACTCCCCTTCCTACTGCTGTATATAAACTCCCCTTTCTACTGCTGTATATTCTAATGGCTATAAACTCCCCTTCCTACTGCTGTATATAAACTCCCCTTCCTACTGCTGTATATTCTAATGGCTATAAACTCCCCTTCCTACTGCTGTATATTCTAATGGCTATAAACTCCCCTTCCTACTGCTGTATATAAACTCCCCTTCCTACTGCTGTATATTCTAATGGCTATAAACTCCCCTTCCTACTGCTGTATATTATAATGGCTATAAACTCCCCTTCCTACTGCTGTGTATTCTAATGGCTATAAACTCCCCTTCCAACTGCTGTGTATTCTAATGGCTATAAACTCCCATTCCTACTGCTGTATATTCTAATGGCTATAAACTCCCCATTCCTACTGCTGTATATAAACTCCCCTTTCTACTGCTGTATATTCTAATGGCTATAAACTCCCCTTCCTACTGCTGTTTATTCTAATGGCTATAAACTCCCATTCCTACTGCTGTGTATTCTAATGGCTATAAACTCCCCTTCCTACTGCTGTGTATTCTAATGGCTATAAACTCCCCTTCCTACTGCTGTGTATTCTAATGGCTATAAACTCCCCTTCCAACTGCTGTGTATTCTAATGGCTATAAACTCCCCTTCCTACTGCTGTATATTCTAATGGCTATAAACTCCCCTTCCTACTGCTGTATATAAACTCCCTTTCTACTGCTGTATATTCTAATGGCTATAAACTCCCCTTCCTACTGCTGTATATAAACTCCCCTTTCTACTGCTGTATATTCTAATGGCTATAAACTCCCCTTCCTACTGCTGTATATAAACTCCCCTTTCTACTGCTGTATATTCTAATGGCTATAAACTCCCCTTCCTACTGCTGTATATAAACTCCCCTTCCTACTGCTGTATATTCTAATGGCTATAAACTCCCCTTCCTACTGCTGTATATTCTAATGGCTATAAACTCCCATTCCTACTGCTGTATATAAACTCCCGTTCCTACTGCTGTATATTCTAATGGCTATAAACTCCCCTTCCTACTGCTGTATATTATAATGGCTATAAACTCCCCTTCCTACTGCTGTGTATTCTAATGGCTATAAACTCCCCTTCCAACTGCTGTGTATTCTAATGGCTATAAACTCCCCTTCCTACTGCTGTATATTCTAATGGCTATAAACTCCCCTTCCTACTGCTGTATATAAACTCCCCTTTCTACTGCTGTATATTCTAATGGCTATAAACTCCCTTCCTACTGCTGTTTATTCTAATGGCTATAAACTCCCATTCCTACTGCTGTGTATTCTAATGGCTATAAACTCCCATTCCTACTGCTGTGTATTCTAATGGCTATAAACTCCCCTTCCTACTGCTGTGTATTCTAATGGCTATAAACTCCCCTTCCTACTGCTGTATATTCTAATGGCTATAAACTCCCATTCCTACTGCTGTATATAAACTCCCGTTCCTACTGCTGTGTATTCTAATGGCTATAAACTCCCCTTCCTACTGCTGTATATTATAATGGCTATAAACTCCCCTTCCTACTGCTGTGTATTCTAATGGCTATAAACTCCCCTTCCTACTGCTGTATATTCTAATGGCTATAAACTCCCCTTCCTACTGCTGTGTATTCTAATGGCTATAAACTCCCCTTCCTACTGCTGTGTATTCTAATGGCTATAAACTCCCTTCCTACTGCTCTATATAAACTCCCCTTCCTACTGCTGTATATTCTAATGGCTATAAACTCCCCTTCCTACTGCTGTATATTATAATGGCTATAAACTCCCTTCCTACTGCTGTGTATTCTAATGGCTATAAACTCCCCTTCCTACTTCTGTATATAAACTCCCCTTCCTACTGCTGTATATTCTAATGGCTATAAACTCCCCTTCCTACTGCTGTTTATTCTAATGGCTATAAACTCCCATTCCTACTGCTGTGTATTCTAATGGCTATAAACTCCCCTTCCTACTGCTGTGTATTCTAATGGCTATAAACTCCCCTTCCTACTGCTGTGTATTCTAATGGCTATAAACTCCCCTTCCAACTGCTGTGTATTCTAATGGCTATAAACTCCCCTTCCTACTGCTGTATATTCTAATGGCTATAAACTCCCCTTCCTACTGCTGTATATAAACTCCCCTTTCTACTGCTGTATATTCTAATGGCTATAAACTCCCCTTCCTACTGCTGTATATAAACTCCCCTTCCTACTGCTGTATATTCTAATGGCTATAAACTCCCCTTCCTACTGCTGTATATTCTAATGGCTATAAACTCCCCTTCCTACTGCTGTATATAAACTCCCTTCCTACTGCTGTATATTCTAATGGCTATAAACTCCCCTTCCTACTGCTGTATATTATAATGGCTATAAACTCCCCTTCCTACTGCTGTGTATTCTAATGGCTATAAACTCCCCTTCCAACTGCTGTGTATTCTAATGGCTATAAACTCCCCTTCCTACTGCTGTATATTCTAATGGCTATAAACTCCCCATTCCTACTGCTGTATATAAACTCCCCTTTCTACTGCTGTATATTCTAATGGCTATAAACTCCCCTTCCTAATGCTGTTTATTCTAATGGCTATAAACTCCCATTCCTACTGCTGTGTATTCTAATGGCTATAAACTCCCCTTCCTACTGCTGTGTATTCTAATGGCTATAAACTCCCCTTCCTACTGCTGTGTATTCTAATGGCTATAAACTCCCCTTCCAACTGCTGTGTATTCTAATGGCTATAAACTCCCCTTCCTACTGCTGTATATTCTAATGGCTATAAACTCCCCTTCCTACTGCTGTATATAAACTCCCCTTTCTACTGCTGTATATTCTAATGGCTATAAACTCCCCTTCCTACTGCTGTATATAAACTCCCCTTTCTACTGCTGTATATTCTAATGGCTATAAACTCCCTTCCTACTGCTGTATATAAACTCCCCTTTCTACTGCTGTATATTCTAATGGCTATAAACTCCCCTTCCTACTGCTGTATATAAACTCCCCTTCCTACTGCTGTATATTCTAATGGCTATAAACTCCCCTTCCTACTGCTGTATATTCTAATGGCTATAAACTCCCATTCCTACTGCTGTATATAAACTCCCGTTCCTACTGCTGTATATTCTAATGGCTATAAACTCCCCTTCCTACTGCTGTATATTATAATGGCTATAAACTCCCCTTCCTACTGCTGTGTATTCTAATGGCTATAAACTCCCCTTCCAACTGCTGTGTATTCTAATGGCTATAAACTCCCCTTCCTACTGCTGTATATTCTAATGGCTATAAACTCCCCTTCCTACTGCTGTATATAAACTCCCCTTTCTACTGCTGTATATTCTAATGGCTATAAACTCCCCTTCCTACTGCTGTTTATTCTAATGGCTATAAACTCCCATTCCTACTGCTGTGTATTCTAATGGCTATAAACTCCCATTCCTACTGCTGTGTATTCTAATGGCTATAAACTCCCCTTCCTACTGCTGTGTATTCTAATGGCTATAAACTCCCCTTCCTACTGCTGTATATTCTAATGGCTATAAACTCCCATTCCTACTGCTGTATATAAACTCCCGTTCCTACTGCTGTATATTCTAATGGCTATAAACTCCCCTTCCTACTGCTGTATATTCTAATGGCTATAAACTCCCCTTCCTACTGCTGTGTATTCTAATGGCTATAAACTCCCCTTCCAACTGCTGTGTATTCTAATGGCTATAAACTCCCCTTCCTACTGCTGTATATTCTAATGGCTATAAACTCCCCTTCCTACTGCTGTATATAAACTCCCCTTTCTACTGCTGTATATTCTAATGGCTATAAACTCCCCTTCCTACTGCTGTTTATTCTAATGGCTATAAACTCCCATTCCTACTGCTGTGTATTCTAATGGCTATAAACTCCCCTTCCTACTGCTGTGTATTCTAATGGCTATAAACTCCCCTTCCTACTGCTGTGTATTCTAATGGCTATAAACTCCCCTTCCAACTGCTGTGTATTCTAATGGCTATAAACTCCCCTTCCTACTGCTGTATATTCTAATGGCTATAAACTCCCCTTCCCACTGCTGTATGTAAACTCCCCTTTCTACAGATGTATATTCTAATGGCTATAAACTCCCCTTCCTACTGCTGTATATAAACTCCCCTTTCTACTGCTGTATATTCTAATGGCTATAAACTCCCCTTCCTACTGCTGTATATAAACTCCCCTTTCTACTGCTGTATAGTCTAATGGCTATAAACTCCCATTCCTACTGCTGTATATAAACTCCCCTTCCTACTGCTGTATATTCTAATGGCTATAAACTCCCCTTCCTACTGCTGTATATTATAATGGCTATAAACTCCCCTTCCTACTGCTGTGTATTCTAATGGCTATAAACTCCCCTTCCTACTGCTGTGTATTCTAATGGCTATAAACTCCCCTTCCAACTGCTGTGTATTCTAATGGCTATAAACTCCCCTTCCTACTGCTGTATATTCTAATGGCTATAAACTCCCCTTCCCACTGCTGTATGTAAACTCCCCTTTCTACTGATGTATATTCTAATGGCTATAAACTCCCCTTCCTACTGCTGTATATAAACTCCCCTTTCTACTGCTGTATATTCTAATGGCTATAAACTCCCCTTCCTACTGCTGTATATAAACTCCCCTTTCTACTGCTGTATAGTCTAATGGCTATAAACTCCCATTCCTACTGCTGTATATAAACTCCCCTTCCTACTGCTGTATATTCTAATGGCTATAAACTCCCCTTCCTACTGCTGTATATTATAATGGCTATAAACTCCCCTTCCTACTGCTGTGTATTCTAATGGCTATAAACTCCCCTTCCAACTGCTGTGTATTCTAATGGCTATAAACTCCCCTTCCTACTGCTGTGTATTCTAATGGCTATAAACTCCCCTTCCTACTGCTGTATATAAACTCCCCTTTCTACTGCTGTATATTCTAATGGCTATAAACTCCCCTTCCTACTGCTGTTTATTCTAATGGCTATAAACTCCCATTCCTACTGCTGTGTATTCTAATGGCTATAAACTCCCCTTCCTACTGCTGTGTATTCTAATGGCTATAAACTCCCCTTCCTACTGCTGTGTATTCTAATGGCTATAAACTCCCCTTCCAACTGCTGTGTATTCTAATGGCTATAAACTCCCCTTCCTACTGCTGTATATAAACTCCCCTTTCTACTGCTGTATATTCTAATGGCTATAAACTCACCTTCCTACTTCTGAATATTATAATGGCTATAAACTCCCCTTCCTACTGCTGTGTATTCTAATGGCTATAAACTCCCCTTCCAACTGCTGTGTATTCTAATGGCTATAAACTCCCCTTCCTACTGCTGTATATTCTAATGGCTATAAACTCCCCTTCCAACTGCTGTGTATTCTAATGGCTATAAACTCCCCTTCCTACTGCTGTATATTCTAATGGCTATAAACTCCCCTTCCTACTGCTGTATATAAACTCCCCTTTCTACTGATGTATATTCTAATGGCTATAAACTCCCCTTCCTACTGCTGTATATAAACTCCCCTTTCTACTGCTGTATATTCTAATGGCTATAAACTCCCCTTCCTACTGCTGTATATAAACTCCCCTTTCTACTGCTGTATATTCTAATGGCTATAAACTCCCATTCCTACTGCTGTATATAAACTCCCCTTCCTACTGCTGTATATTCTAATGGCTATAAACTCCCCTTCCTACTGCTGTATATTATAATGGCTATAAACTCCCCTTCCTACTGCTGTGTATTCTAATGGCTATAAACTCCCCTTCCAACTGCTGTGTATTCTAATGGCTATAAACTCCCCTTCCTACTGCTGTATATTCTAATGGCTATAAACTCCCCTTCCTACTGCTGTATATAAACTCCCCTTTCTACTGCTGTATATTCTAATGGCTATAAACTCCCCTTCCTACTGCTGTGTATTCTAATGGCTATAAACTCCCATTCCTACTGCTGTGTATTCTAATGGCTATAAACTCCCCTTCCTACTGCTGTGTATTCTAATGGCTATAAACTCCCCTTCCTACTGCTGTATATTCTAATGGCTATAAACTCCCATTCCTACTGCTGTATATAAACTCCCGTTCCTACTGCTGTATATTCTAATGGCTATAAACTCCCCTTCCTACTGCTGTATATTATAATGGCTATAAACTCCCCTTCCTACTGCTGTGTATTCTAATGGCTATAAACTCCCCTTCCAACTGCTGTGTATTCTAATGGCTATAAACTCCCCTTCCTACTGCTGTATATTCTAATGGCTATAAACTCCCCTTCCTACTGCTGTATATAAACTCCCCTTTCTACTGCTGTATATTCTAATGGCTATAAACTCCCTTCCTACTGCTGTTTATTCTAATGGCTATAAACTCCCATTCCTACTGCTGTGTATTCTAATGGCTATAAACTCCCCTTCCTACTGCTGTGTATTCTAATGGCTATAAACTCCCCTTCCTACTGCTGTGTATTCTAATGGCTATAAACTCCCCTTCCAACTGCTGTGTATTCTAATGGCTATAAACTCCCCTTCCTACTGCTGTATATTCTAATGGCTATAAACTCCCCTTCCCACTGCTGTATGTAAACTCCCCTTTCTACTGATGTATTTCTAATGGCTATAAACTCCCCTTCCTACTGCTGTATATAAACTCCCCTTTCTACTGCTGTATATTCTAATGGCTATAAACTCCCCTTCCTACTGCTGTATATAAACTCCCCTTTCTACTGCTGTATAGTCTAATGGCTATAAACTCCCATTCCTACTGCTGTATATAAACTCCCCTTCCTACTGCTGTATATTCTAATGGCTATAAACTCCCCTTCCTACTGCTGTATATTATAATGGCTATAAACTCCCCTTCCTACTGCTGTGTATTCTAATGGCTATAAACTCCCCTTCCAACTGCTGTGTATTCTAATGGCTATAAACTCCCCTTCCAACTGCTGTGTATTCTAATGGCTATAAACTCCCCTTCCTACTGCTGTATATTCTAATGGCTATAAACTCCCCTTCCCACTGCTGTATGTAAACTCCCCTTTCTACTGATGTATATTCTAATGGCTATAAACTCCCCTTCCTACTGCTGTATATAAACTCCCCTTTCTACTGCTGTATATTCTAATGGCTATAAACTCCCCTTCCTACTGCTGTATATAAACTCCCCTTTCTACTGCTGTATAGTCTAATGGCTATAAACTCCCATTCCTACTGCTGTATATAAACTCCCCTTCCTACTGCTGTATATTCTAATGGCTATAAACTCCCCTTCCTACTGCTGTATATTATAATGGCTATAAACTCCCCTTCCTACTGCTGTGTATTCTAATGGCTATAAACTCCCCTTCCAACTGCTGTGTATTCTAATGGCTATAAACTCCCCTTCCTACTGCTGTGTATTCTAATGGCTATAAACTCCCCTTCCTACTGCTGTATATAAACTCCCCTTTCTACTGCTGTATATTCTAATGGCTATAAACTCCCCTTCCTACTGCTGTTTATTCTAATGGCTATAAACTCCCATTCCTACTGCTGTGTATTCTAATGGCTATAAACTCCCCTTCCTACTGCTGTGTATTCTAATGGCTATAAACTCCCCTTCCTACTGCTGTGTATTCTAATGGCTATAAACTCCCCTTCCAACTGCTGTGTATTCTAATGGCTATAAACTCCCCTTCCTACTGCTGTATATAAACTCCCCTTTCTACTGCTGTATATTCTAATGGCTATAAACTCAACTTCCTACTTCTGAATATTATAATGGCTATAAACTCCCCTTCCTACTGCTGTGTATTCTAATGGCTATAAACTCCCCTTCCAACTGCTGTGTATTCTAATGGCTATAAACTCCCCTTCCTACTGCTGTA
This sequence comes from Salmo salar, assembly GCF_905237065.1. NCBI lineage: Eukaryota > Metazoa > Chordata > Actinopteri > Salmoniformes > Salmonidae > Salmo > Salmo salar. The sequence continues at coordinate 42,304,657 of NC_059467.1, forward strand.
TATTCTAATGGCTATAAACTCCCCTTCCAACTGCTGTGTATTCTAATGGCTATAAACTACCCTTCCTACTGCTGTATATTCTAATGGCTATAAACTCCCCTTCCTACTGCTGTATATAAACTCCCCTTTCTACTGATGTATATTCTAATGGCTATAAACTCCCCTTCCTACTGCTGTATATAAACTCCCCTTTCTACTGCTGTATATTCTAATGGCTATAAACTCCCCTTCCTACTGCTGTATATAAACTCCCCTTTCTACTGCTGTATAGTCTAATGGCTATAAACTCCCATTCCTACTGCTGTATATAAACTCCCCTTCCTACTGCTGTATATTCTAATGGCTATAAACTCCCCTTCCTACTGCTGTATATTATAATGGCTATAAACTCCCCTTCCTACTGCTGTGTATTCTAATGGCTATAAACTCCCCTTCCAACTGCTGTGTATTCTAATGGCTATAAACTCCCCTTCCTACTGCTGTATATTCTAATGGCTATAAACTCCCCTTCCTACTGCTGTATATAAACTCCCCTTCCTACTGCTGTATATTCTAATGGCTATAAACTCCCCTTCCTACTGCTGTTTATTCTAATGGCTATAAACTCCCATTCCTACTGCTGTGTATTCTAATGGCTATAAACTCCCCTTCCTACTGCTGTGTATTCTAATGGCTATAAACTCCCCTTCCTACTGCTGTATATTCTAATGGCTATAAACTCCCCTTCCTACTGCTGTATATAAACTCCCCTTTCTACTGCTGTATATTCTAATGGCTATAAACTCCCCTTCCTACTGCTGTATATTATAATGGCTATAAACTCCCCTTCCTACTGCTGTGTATTCTAATGGCTATAAACTCCCCTTCCAACTGCTGTGTATTCTAATGGCTATAAACTCCCCTTCCTACTGCTGTATATTCTAATGGCTATAAACTCCCCTTCCTACTGCTGTATATAAACTCCCCTTCCTACTGCTGTATATTCTAATGGCTATAAACTCCCCTTCCTACTGCTGTTTATTCTAATGGCTATAAACTCCCATTCCTACTGCTGTGTATTCTAATGGCTATAAACTCCCCTTCCTACTGCTGTGTATTCTAATGGCTATAAACTCCCCTTCCTACTGCTGTGTATTCTAATGGCTATAAACTCCCCTTCCAACTGCTGTGTATTCAAATGGCTATTAACTCCCCTTCCTACTGCTGTATATTCTAATGGCTATAAACTCCCCTTCCTACTGCTGTATATAAACTCCCCTTTCTACTGCTGTATATTCTAATGGCTATAAACTCCCCTTCCTACTGCTGTTTATTCTAATGGCTATAAACTCCCATTCCTACTGCTGTGTATTCTAATGGCTATAAACTCCCCTTCCTACTGCTGTGTATTCTAATGGCTATAAACTCCCCTTCCTACTGCTGTGTATTCTAATGGCTATAAACTCCCCTTCCAACTGCTGTGTATTCTAATGGCTATAAACTCCCCTTCCTACTGCTGTATATTCTAATGGCTATAAACTCCCCTTCCTACTGCTGTATATAAACTCCCCTTTCTACTGCTGTATATTCTAATGGCTATAAACTCCCCTTCCTACTGCTGTATATTATAATGGCTATAAACTCCCCTTCCTACTGCTGTGTATTCTAATGGCTATAAACTCCCCTTCCTACTGCTGTGTATTCTAATGGCTATAAACTCCCCTTCCAACTGCTGTGTTTCTAATGGCTATTAACTCCCTTCCTACTGCTGTATATTCTAATGGCTATAAACTCCCTTCCTACTGCTGTATATAAACTCCCCTTTCTACTGCTGTATATTCTAATGGCTATAAACTCCCCTTCCTACTGCTGTTTATTCTAATGGCTATAAACTCCCATTCCTACTGCTGTGTATTCTAATGGCTATAAACTCCCCTTCCTACTGCTGTGTATTCTAATGGCTATAAACTCCCCTTCCTACTGCTGTGTATTCTAATGGCTATAAACTCCCCTTCCAACTGCTGTGTATTCTAATGGCTATAAACTCCCCTTCCTACTGCTGTATATTCTAATGGCTATAAACTCCCCTTCCTACTGCTGTATATAAACTCCCCTTTCTACTGCTGTATATTCTAATGGCTATAAACTCCCCTTCCTACTGCTGTTTATTCTAATGGCTATAAACTCCCATTCCTACTGCTGTGTATTCTAATGGCTATAAACTCCCCTTCCAACTGCTGTGTATTCTAATGGCTATAAACTCCCCTTCCTACTGCTGTGTATTCTAATGGCTATAAACTCCCCTTCCTACTGCTGTGTATTCTAATCTATAAACTCCCCTTTCTACTGCTGTATATTCTAATGGCTATAAACTCCCCTTCCTACTGCTGTATATAAACTCCCCTTTCTACTGCTGTATATTCTAATGGCTATAAACTCCCCTTCCTACTGCTGTATATAAAACTCCCCTTTCTACTGCTGTATAGTCTAATGGCTATAAACTCCCATTCCTACTGCTGTATATAAACTCCCCTTCCTACTGCTGTATATTCTAATGGCTATAAACTCCCCTTCCTACTGCTGTATATTATAATGGCTATAAACTCCCCTTCCTACTGCTGTGTATTCTAATGGCTATAAACTCCCCTTCCTACTGCTGTGTATTCTAATGGCTATAAACTCCCCTTCCTACTGCTGTGTATTCTAATGGCTATAAACTCCCCTTCCTACTGCTGTATATTCTAATGGCTATAAACTCCCCTTCCTACTGCTGTATATAAACTCCCCTTTCTACTGCTGTATATTCTAATGGCTATAAACTCCCCTTCCTACTGCTGTTTATTCTAATGGCTATAAACTCCCATTCCTACTGCTGTGTATTCTAATGGCTATAAACTCCCCTTCCTACTGCTGTGTATTCTAATGGCTATAAACTCCCCTTCCTACTGCTGTGTATTCTAATGGCTATAAACTCCCCTTCCAACTGCTGTGTATTCTAATGGCTATAAACTCCCCTTCCTACTGCTGTATATTCTAATGGCTATAAACTCCCCTTCCTACTGCTGTATATAAACTCCCCTTTCTACTGCTGTATATTCTAATGGCTATAAACTCCCCTTCCTACTGCTGTATATTATAATGGCTATAAACTCCCCTTCCTACTGCTGTGTATTCTAATGGCTATAAACTCCCCTTCCAACTGCTGTGTATTCTAATGGCTATAAACTCCCCTTCCTACTGCTGTATATTCTAATGGCTATAAACTCCCCTTCCTACTGCTGTATATAAACTCCCCTTTCTACTGCTGTATATTCTAATGGCTATAAACTCCCCTTCCTACTGCTGTTTATTCTAATGGCTATAAACTCCCATTCCTACTGCTGTGTGTTCTAATGGCTATAAACTCCCCTTCCTACTGCTGTGTATTCTAATGGCTATAAACTCCCCTTCCTACTGCTGTGTATTCTAATGGCTATAAACTCCCCTTCCAACTGCTGTGTATTCTAATGGCTATAAACTCCCCTTCCTACTGCTGTATATTCTAATGGCTATAAACTCCCCTTCCTACTGCTGTATATAAACTCCCCTTTCTACTGCTGTATATTCTAATGGCTATAAACTCCCCTTCCTACTGCTCTATATAAACTCCCCTTTCTACTGCTGTATATTCTAATGGCTATAAACTCCCCTTCCTACTGCTGTATATAAACTCCCCTTTCTACTGCTGTATATTCTAATGGCTATAAACTCCCCTTCCTACTGCTGTATATAAACTCCCCTTTCTACTGCTGTATATTCTAATGGCTATAAACTCCCATTCCTACTGCTGTATATAAACTCCCCTTCCTACTGCTGTATATTCTAATGGCTATAAACTCCCCTTCCTACTGCTGTATATTATAATGGCTATAAACTCCCATTCCTACTGCTGTATATAAACTCCCCTTCCTACTGCTGTATATTCTAATGGCTATAAACTCCCCTTCCTACTGCTGTATATTATAATGGCTATAAAATCCCTTCCTACTGCTGTGTATTCTAATGGCTATAAACTCCCCTTCCTACTGCTGTATATTATAATGGCTATAAACTCCCTCCCTACTGCTGTATATTCTAATGGCTATATACTCCCCTTCCTACTGCTGTATATTCTAATGGCTATATATATATATATATATAGTAGCCTGCTTCAGCAGCACTGACAAGGAGTGCCAAACCACACCACGTAGACATTGGAAGGTAGTGCTTTTAAAGTAGTTCTAACACACATGTGGGTAAGTGAGAGAGGTTGATCGTTTCTAATAATAACTACAGTTACACATGTTTACCTCTATAGAGTATTGTTCAAGGTGAAGCTTCTCGATGACTACCTAACTATTTTGCTACATCTGTACATTTTACTGGGGCCAAAGTGTTTTTTTTTTAATGACAAGTGCAAATAGACTTTATTCCTAGCATAGAACACAACGTTTCTGAAAAATTTTAAAAATGTGGACACACACTTTTCATATTAGGAGATACATATTTACAGAACTGATCAAGTGTATTTAGTGAAATCTCAAAACATAGTAGGTGAAAGATTTGTGATAAAGAAGGAACCAGGCAGGGTAGGCCATCCGTTTCAGTTTCATTTCCTGAAACACAGTCAAATGATGAAGAGGTGTGGTTGAGTTTTTCTATAGTCTGTGGACACTTCCTCAAGCAAGTTGGTGCCGATATCACGATGACAAAATGTAAGTAACCTTATCGTTTACATTTCTAACGCTAACATAAGATCATACTTTTCACATCTTCGACTATCAAAGTTTCCGTTAGACATCAGAGTTTCAATTCCTGAAATACAGTCACCTAACTAGCAGGTTTGGTTGGTCTTATCACAATGACCAAATGGAAGTAACATTTAACTATCATTTACATTTGCTAATGCTTAATAGGATATCATTTTCCCTGTCTTGTTAGATTATCCTGTCATCTATCACTTTATTGGATTGTAAACTATGCTGATCAAAGTCGTAATATAGAGAGCGTAACTTCCATAAATGATGGAAAGTGATGCTTTCATCGTAACCAAATGATATTGCAACATAGAGGACATCTATTATACTTTTAGGATATTGCGTATAATATGTTGCTATATGTCAAATGCCTCTGCTGATATTATGTAGAAAAGTGTCTGTTAATGTTGCGACAGTTCGTTTCTGGTATCAGAACAAAATAGTCAGCACATAGTAACTTCTGATTTAGCTGTACTTTTGTTAAGGCTGCATGTGTTCGAATCTGATATAGGAACAAAGAGTCAATTATATTTTATATTAATGTCAATATTTATTCAGCAGTTAATAAATGGCAAATTCCGTATATACGGGTTCACTGTAACATCACGCAGGATGAAACAGAGAAGCCCCAACACCCCAAAATCCCCTTGCTTTATACTCTAACAGAGATAGTTCCTGTTTCTGAACAGGCCTGTTAGAGTAGAGGCTCAGCGTGGTTTAAATTTACTGGCCCATCGCTGGTGTTGGCGCTTAAGCTAGTCCAGCCCCTTAGCGCTGTGGTTCCGTGGTCATCTTTGCAGAAGCTGGGTCTCGGGTTTGCGCCCTCGTTGTTGTGCACTGAAGTTTCCTGTTATGTTCTTTCTCAGTGTTTTTCCATTGTCCTTTCACAACCCTTTAAGCTGTTGCATTTAACACAGTTTCGATCACGCCTGTCTGCACCCTACTTCCCTACACACACACATCTTTGCATTATACCAGTTCTTTGTTTTAATATTGCGCTACAAAGTTTCATTATACTTAACAGCTTAAAAGTATAGCTTAAAGCTTAGCACCCCATTATGAAGGGCCAAATCTCACACTTTAATTAATGCAAACACGTGTGTGGTATATGTGTGGTTCGTATATAAGGTCTCGCTGTTATACAATTTGTAAGTCGCTCTGGATAAGAGCGTCTGCTAAATGACTTAAATGTAAATGTTATACCTCGCAGGGCAAACAGAGAAGAGAACGACACATCCTATTGTTCTCTCTTTTATACTCTAACAGAGATAGTTCCCGCTCAATGCTGGCCTGTCAGAGGGAGGAGGAGCGTGGTTTAAACTTGCTCCTCCTGTCGTCAGCGTGTAGGCTGATCCCAGCGTCGTGACGCACTTCCTGTTGCCGGTTGTAGTTCTTCTTGTCTTCAACAGTTGATTTACCCGCAGTTCATATACTTAATATTGTAGCATAGCTTCCCCAGTATATTATATAAGTTATGCAAACAAATAGCCAGTTCAACCCTAACATGTCTTACATTTATTTAAGGGCAGGGTTTCATAATTTCACCTACTGAATATTTTTATTGGCTAAATTGATCAATAATTTCAAATGACTTATACTGATGTCCACAATTTATTTTGTTATAGCAGATGTAGGCCTAAATGTTTTTCAGTGTAAATGTACCCACATTTAGCTGCATGTAATGTGTTTTTATGTTATTATCTTTAAAGTAGCCCTGGTATTTGTTTTTTATAGAGGAGCGAAGGTATTACGTTCTCCCCTCGGGTGTAGCTCGTCTGAGGAGGAGACGTAAATGCCTGGGCCTAAACACACCAGGTAAAACAGATGAAAGGGGAAGAAATGTGGGGTGTAATGAGTGACAAATAAATCAGACCACAACCAGAACTCAATTTTAGCCCTCAGGGGAGGTTTAGTAAAGTAATTAAATAAACAATATAAAACACCCATAAAGAATCAGTAAGAAAACAAAAACTAACAACCACAACCATTGGCGAAAATCTGATATCAACTTTGGAGGGGACAATTACATTACATTTTCTCAAGAGCAATTCCTGAGGGGGACACCAAAAGTAGTGCTGTAACACATAGCCTACATTGTAATATGGTAAATGTATATTGAGGAACAAAAGAAATAAGGTGTTTGCCGTACTCCTAACTACCGGTACCCAAAACTACACAACAGCAATACCATTGCCTTTAACAAATCTTAGTTCAGTCACCAGTTTAAGTTGAGAGTGGGGGTATCCATGGCATTTTCCAATTATGTTCCTATTTTACAAGTAAAAAAAATGGAGAACCTTTCATAATGTTGCCAAACAAAGACTCAACAAACTTACCTGAGACTCCCTGTCTCTGCCAGTCTGTCCCTGCATATCTGTCCCCAACTCTGCTGTCTGTGTGCCATCTGTTGCCTGCTCTGCCTAATGACATCATTGTGAAACATTTCCATTAGAATTTCATTTCTTTCTTATGAACATTTTATCAACTAGTCTTTGAGATATTAGGCTACTAGGGTTCTTACTATGCGTTTTGGTGTATTGAAAAATACTCTGATGTCCGTCTTTTATTTTTCTGCCATTTTTCTACCTGGCTGGCTGGCTGGCTACACACACAGTGTGTAGGTTATTTACAGTAGGAGATAGGCTTCTATCATCTTCAATCATTCTATTTGGGCTTCGATCTAAAAGGTAGCTAGCAAATGTGAAACGGATTAAAATGACAAGAGTTGACAGCTGTATGAGTTCACCATTTACACAACATATGCTGCAACCTTTTGTAATTTTAATAGTTTGTTTCATATTGGCTGGCTTCCAACAATAGCTGAATTTGCAAAGCTAGCGAGCACCAATTCAGTTTCAGTGGTGTTTGCTATAATCTTTGCTACCCGGGTTAAATAAAGGTGAAATAAAATAAATTAATAAAAGTTCACTTGCGACAATTTAGCTTTTGCAACGAGACCATTAAATATATTTAAGACAATGGTAGAAGAGTGTAGTTCTGTTCAGTTTGGATTTCAGTTTATCGCTAACCTTATCACAGGGACTTTGAAGCACTAACTTACATCATCTGCATGCTGATTCCATCTTTGACGACGCCACATAAATGGAATAGGTACTAGCTAGCTTAATAGTTAATATTTGCGCGCTAGCTCTGCATATTCAGCTAGTGTGTGTGCGCGATTGACTGGATTAACCTCACGTCAGTTACGTTCATTGAGTGCCTTTCAGCAAGCTAAGGAACTGGCAGTGGATCAAACCATTGTGAGGCAAAGGGTGGGGGGGTTGCAATCTTTTGAAACTTAAAAACGCGCTATTAAGTGTCTATAAATCAGCACAATTGCTTTCAGTGCGTATTATTAATATCATTTAAATTACATAGTTATGTTTCAGTGATATATTGGGGGGGACAAATCATATTTTTCCCAGGATGGGGGGGTCGTGTCCCCCCTTCCCCCCCCCGGGATTTCCGCCCCTGACCACAACAAGGGAAGGTAAGAGAAGGGAATGTTTGGGATCGGGGTCCAAGTAATGAAAATAAACAAAAGGTCCCTCTTCTACACACCTAATCCTTCCTAGCACACTCTAAACCCAAACCCACTGTCCAACCTGGTTCCAAGAAAATACAAGGGTGACACCCGCCCGGCTAACCTAGTGTATAAAACAATGGGTTATCTACGTGGGAATGTACACCCATGGGCAGATCTACCTTTTCCCTTCTCCAGGACCTAGGTAGGGTGGAGTACCTCAAGAGAACAGGCTGAAACACAAACAAAGATAAATTCAAACAAATCATCAAACAAAACAAGTGTCCCCTCTCTCTCTTCTCACACGGCAAACAGATATCCTCTCTGTAATCAGCTACAGCCACGCCCACCATCGTTAGCGCAACTCGGTACACCTGTAATGCCCAAGACACAAACACACTAACAGGGGAAAATGGGGAACAAGAAAAACGTAACACGTAACAGAAGGTCATAAGGAGTGGCCTGCTTCAGCAGCACTGACAAGGAGTGCCAAACCACACCACGTAGACATTGGAAGGTGGTGCTTTTAAAGTAGTTCTAACACACATTACATAGCTATGTTAATCTTACAACAACAAAATATGCATTTATTTAAATTTCTGCTTATTTCTTTCCAGACATAATTGATTTCCATTCTTGTTGCTACTTCACACCTGATCAACAATACATTAAGTAAGCAATTCAATAAAATGTTTCCCACTGCCATATTAGTTATAATTATATAATTATAGATACACTAACGTTCAAACGTTTGGGGTCACTTAGAAATGTCCTTGTTTTTTAAAGAAAAGCCATTTTGTTTGTCCATTAAAATAATATCGAATTGATGTTATATACAGAAATACAGTGTAGACATTGTTAATGTTGTAAATGACTATAGTAGCTGGAAAGGGCAGATTTTTTATGGAAAATCTACACAGGCATATAGAGGCCCATTAGCAACCATCACTCCTGTGTTCCAATGGCACGTTGTGTTAGCTAATCCAAGTTTATAATTTTAAAAGGCTAATTGATCATTAGAAAACCCTTTTGCAATTATGTTAGCACAGCTGAAAACTGTTGTTCTGATTAAAGAAGCAATATAACTGGCATTCTTTAGACTAGTTGAGTATCTGGAGCATCAGCATTTGTGGGTTCGATTACACTCTCAAAAGAGCAAGATTAGACGATTTCGTTATAGTCATTAAGCTTTTACCTGGATTCACCTGGTCACTCTGTCATGGAAAGAGCAGGTGATGACTTTTTCCACATTTTGTTAAGATACAGACTGAGCCTTATTTTAAAATGTATGAAATTATTTTTTACCCTCATCAATCTACACACAAAATCCCACAATGACAAAGCGAAAACAGGGTTAATTTTTTTGGGCACAATTACAACAAAAAAAGGAAAACCTTATTTAAATAAGTATTCAGATCCTTTGCCATGAGACTCAAAACTGAGCTCAGCTGCATCCTGTTTCCATTGATCATCCTTGTTATGTTTCTACAACTTGATTTTGGTGTTTGGTATTTTATTCGGATCCCCATTAGCTGTTGCAAAGGAAGCAGCTACTCTCCCTGGGATCCACACAAAAATGAAACATAATACAGAATGACATAATACAGAACATCATTAGACAAGAACAGCTCAAGGACAGAACTACATACATTTTTAAAAAGGCACATGTAGCCTACATATCAATGCATACACACAAACTATCTAGGTCAAATAGGGGAGAGGCGTTGTGCCGCGAGGTGTTGCTTTATCTGTTTTTTAAACCAGGTTTGCTGTTTATTTGAGCAATCTGAGATGGAAGGTAGTTCCATGCAATAAGGGCTCTATATAATACTGTACATTTTCTTGAAATTGTTCTGGATTTGGGGACTATGAAAATACCCCTGGTGGCATGTCTGGTGGGATAGGTGTGTGTGTCAGAGCTGTGTGTAAGTTGACTATGCAAACAATTTGGGATTTTCAACACATTAATGTTTCTTATAAAAAGAAGTGATGCAGTCAGTCTCTCCTCAACTCTTAGCCAAGAGAGACTGGCATGCATAGTATTGATATCAGCCCTCTGATTACAATTAAGAGCAAAACGTGCCGCTCTGTTCTGGGCCAGCTGCAGCTTAACTAGGTCTTTCCTTGCATCACTGGACCACATGACTGGACAATAATCAAGATTAGACAAAACTAGAGTCTGCAGAACCTTCTTTTTGGAGTGTGGCGTCAAAAAAGCAGAGCATCTCTTTATTACGGCTAGACCTCTCCCCATCTTTGCAACCATTGAATCTATATGTTTTGACCATGACAGTTTACAATCTAAGGTAACACCAAGTAATTTAGTCTCCTCAACTTGTTCAATAGCCACACCATTCATTACCAGATTCAGCTGAAGTCTAATACAATGCTCTTAGTTTTAGAGATGTTCAGGACCAGTTTATTACTGGCTACCCATTCCAAAACAGACTGCAACTCGTTGTTAAGGGTTTCAGTGACTTCATTAGCTGTAGTTGCTGATGCATATATGGTTGAATCCTCAGCATATACGGGCACATGTGCTTTGTTTAATTCCAGTGGCAGGTCATTGGTAAAAATAGAAAAGAGTCGAGGGCCTAGAGAGCTGCCCTGCGGTACACCACACTTTACATGTTTGACATGTTTTACCTGAGGTAAATTCAATTGATTGGACATGATTTGGAAAGGCACACACCTGTCTATATAAGTTCCCACAGTTGACAGTGCATGTCAGAGCAAAAACCAAGTCATTAGGTCAAAGAAATGTTCCGTAGAGCTCTGAGACAGGATTCTGTCGAGGCACAGATCTGGGGAAAGGTACTAAAAAATGTCTGCAGCATTGAACGTCCCCAAGAATACAGTGGCCTTCATCATTCTTAAATGGAAGCAGTTTGGAATCACCAAGACTCTTCCTCGAGCTGAACGCTCAGCCTAACTGAGCAATCGGGGGAGAAGGACCTTGGTCAGGAAGGTGACCAAGAACCCGATGGTCACTCTGACAGAGCTCCAGAGTTCCTCTGTAGAGATGGGAGAACCTTCCAGAAGGACAACCATCTCTGCAGCACTCCACCAATCAGGTCTTTATGGTAGAGTGGCCAGACGGAAGCCACTCCTCAGTAAAAGGCAAATGACAGCCTGCTTGGAGTTTGCCAAAAGGCACCTAAAGGACTCCCAGACCAAGAGAAACAAGATTCTCTGGTCTGATGAAACCAAGATTGAACTCTTTGGCCTGAATGCCAAGCATCACATCTGGAGGAAACCTGGCACCATCTATCCGGTGAAGCATTGTGGTGGCAGCATCATGCTGTGGGAATGTTTTTCAGCGGCAGGGACTGGGAGACTAGTCAGGATTGAGGGACAGATAAACGGAGCAAAGTACAGAGAGATCCTTGATGAAAACCTGTTCCAGAGCGCTCAGGACCTCAGACTGGGGCAAAGGTTCACCTTCCAACAAGACAACGACCCTAAGCACACAGCTAAGACCACACAGGAGTGACTTTGGGACAAGTCTCTGAATGTCCTTGAGTGGCCCAGCCAGAGCCCGGACTAGAACCCGATCGAACATCTCTGGAGAGACCTGAAAATAGTTAAGCCTCAACGCTCCCCATCCAACCTGACAGAGCTTGAGAGGATCTGCAGAGAAGAGAAGAAACTCCCCAAATACAAGTGTGCCAAACTTGTAGCATCATACCCAAGAAGACGCAAGGCTGTAATCGCTGCCAAAGGTGCTTCGACAAAGGACTGAGTAAAGGGTCTGAATACCTATGTAAATGTGATATTAAAGTTTTTTTTTTTTTTTTACAAATTTGCAAAAATGTCTAAACTGTTTTTACTTTGTCATTATGGGTTATTGTGTGTAGATTGATAGGGGGAAAACGATTTAATCCATTTTAGAATAAGGCTGTAACGTAATAAAATGTGTAAAAAGTCAAGGGATCTGAACACTTTCCGAATGCACTGTACATTATTTTAATAGCAGGACACGGTAAAATCCAATATTCCTCTGAAGAGTATGAATTAGGCTGTTTGAGAAGATTTGAATCCTAAGCAACCTGCATACACATTGTTTGAAGTACAATTGACCAACATTTCTACTGTAGTAGGTCAAAGCAGTGTGCTGGAAAACCTTGGCCGAGCATGGGTGAAGTAGGCATTGTGATGCTCATGTGAATTTATTTTCTGTTTCGACCAATGCCTACTTCTCACTTAAAACATATATATATTTTTTTAATTTCAATGGTTTATTCACCCTGAAGGTGATTATACAAAATTATATAACATTTCCACATGCAAAAGGTGTCTTTCGAAAATGTAATTTGCGCTTGAAATTGTGTTCATTTATTGTCCAGGGCCTGGTTTCCCAAAAGCATCTTGCTAAGTTCATCGCTAGAACCTTTGTAGTCACATCGTAAAATCTCAGACCTGTTTCCCAACACTTATTTACCGACTTTCTCAGACCATTAGTAGAACAGCTACCTGGGTCGTTAGATGCTTTTTTGCCCTTCGGCATCACTTTATAAGCAGAAGTTCTCCACTAAACATAGAATCAAGATGTTTATCTGTCTCTATGGCCGCCGATAACTTCAGAACAAAGTTGACTACAATACAACGTTGCCAATGTCTTTGCAATTGTTATGAACAAGAATAGGGTTAAGCAAGGCTTATATGACTGTACCTGACTTAACCTTTTAACATAGGTAATAATAGAGATGTCATCCCACAGATCTACTGTACCTGTAGAAGCAGATGTTTGAAGAATGAATATCGTCCCAGGTCAAATCCAGTTCCAATTACAATTACCAACGGGGCCTGTGGTTCCAAGGAAAACGGATCCAATTATAAAATGCATTATTGACAGAAAGTTGGAGAAACTAAAGAAATTTATCAGAGGCGGCAAGGACTTGAATAGACTGTACCCTTGTGCTGAGTGGAATGATGATGTTACCCCTTTAATCGCTGCTGTTGCATTTACAAATGACAATATTTGTACATTTCTTCTGGAAGAAGGTGCTAACCCCAACATGCAATCAGCAAATGGTTGGGCTCCTTTGCATTATGCCGCAATGTCAAAAGCTCCTGTCAGTGTAGTGAGTAGATTAATCGCAGCAAAAGCAGATCCAGAAGGGACACCAATCCAGATCTATACTCCACTTCAACTGGCGGCAAACAATGACAGAGAAGACATTGTGAAAGAGTTGATGATGTCTGGAGCATTTGCTGAAAGAAATCTCAAAGCATATCCCGCTACTGACCAAAAGATAGCAAGCATGATTCAGAAATTCTCTTTAGAGAGTGAGAATTTTGTCAAATTGAAGATTTTTTATGATTTTTCTTGTGCAATAGGACTCAAATCAGTGGAGGATGTTTTCAATGAATATGGCAAACACATGCTGGTGGTGAACCCTGTGAATCATCTTACACTATATGACATGTCCTTTAACGCCATTGGAACAAATGCGGATCAGTATCTTCAAGCATCCATAAAGTGGCTGAGAGAATCTCAGAAAATTGATCTCTACCTTGAAGAGGCGACCAATCGTTTGCCTAAAATTCCCAAACATTTACAAGATATGGTAGTGAATTGCTTGACAGCTGTTTTTAACATTATGAAAGAAATATCTCTTAGACTGTCACTGTTAGTAATACCCACTCTTCTGAAATATCTCCTACTTGAATCCAAAATTACCCCTCAAGGACTAAATCACAACATTTCAGTTGTCAGACTACTGTATGTGATTACTCAGAAAACTCCAAATCACAAACATGGCTGGACCCTCCCTTTTGTTGAGGAGTTATGCAAGAGGATCATCTCATTCACTGATCAAGCATATATCTCCAATCCTCAGACCTCAAACTTAGGTGTTTTAACTTTTGGTCTGCTTGCAGATCTGTACACCTTCGATTGTGTACCTGCGATTATCACATCACAAGGGATAACCTCTGTGCCGGAGAAAATACTTGTTACTGCCGAAATGCAGATGGATGAAGACCTGAAAGAAAAGCTGAGGAAATTAGATATGTCCCTACAAAGTCCAGTCCCACCAACAGATGCAACTGAACAATTGCAGGGAATGAATCTATCAAAAAAGAAGAAGAAAAAGAAGAAGAAGAAGAAAACAATTCAGGAAGAGTTGTCGGTAGAGAAAAGTACACCTGACATGACTGAGAAGCCAGATCTTGATACTTCATCAATTCCAGTTGAAGAATCCGGTGTACATGGTGAAAATTCCAGTGTTAAACCATTTCCCTTCACCACCGATGAATTGAAACCCCGGAAATGGCACAAAGTTAGTGAGCGGTGGAGGCCTCAGTTGAAGGTACTCAGCAACATAGATGCAGGCAAGATTTACAGATTGGGAAATCTCAATCTTGTGGTCCATCCAGATTTCCAAATAGCCAAAGGAAGTGATGGAACTGAAGTCTTTCTGGGCTTGAAGGATGATGGTACTGAGGTAGCCGTGAAGAGAATGCTCAAGTCAAACTATCAAGATCTGAAGAGAGAAGAGGGTTTTTTACGACTACCTCAGCTGGATAGTCCCTGCATTGTGAGATATGTGGACTTTGCAGAGGACGAGCACTTTGGTTACCTTGTTCTTCAGCTCTGTGAATACACCCTTGATGAATACATCAAAGACCACCTACCAGAGGACAAAACCCCTGTCCTGAAGAAAATAGTGCACGAGGTGCTCTGCAGTCTAAGCGTTCTCCATAGTCTAAACACAAAAATTCTGCACCGGGATATCAAACCACAGAATGTTTTAATAGGTAAGACCAGACCATGTAGTGAGTCAACAGAAATCTGGGCTAAAGAAATATTAATTTGATGTGTTGTTTATTAACCTATGTTTCAATGATACATTTTATATGATCTTCTCTTCAGATGTTACAGGCAGAGCGAGATTAGCCGATTTCGGTATAAGTCGACAATTGAACATGGAACAAACAACTCTACACACAATCAGTGCAGGAACAAAATGTTGGAAGGCCAAAGAAACTTTAGATGAAGACAGTGGGATCGGATATAAGAGGAGCACCGATATTCAGGTTAGTTTTCAATTTTAAATAAGTCAGCATACTTGGTTAGAATGTATACTATACTATATTGTGAAGGAGGAGAAGTCCAGTGGGGACATGACACCTGCTGGTTCCCAGAGTAGCCCTCTACAAGATCGTCACCAGACACTTCCTCAACCATCTCCCTGACCACCACCTTCTGATCAAGCCATGAACTGTCCCTCTCTATCTTTGGAGGATGCATGTCCTCAAAGACTCGGCCTCTATTGGTTGACCTAGCTAACTCTAGCTAGGCTACTCATGATGTATTGGTTGATCTAGCTAACTATAGCTAGGCTACTCATGATGTATTGGTTGACCTAGCTAACTATAGCTAGGCTACTCATGATAATGTATTGGTTGACCTAGCTAACTATAGCTAGGCTACTCATGATGATGTATTGGTTGTTTGTTTTTTGCTATTGAAGTGCTTTGAGATTGTTATCAAAAGCGCTATAGAAATGTAATACATTATAAATTATTATTATATACTTTTCAGGTGGCTGGGATGTTAATGTATTACATCATCTCTGGTGGACATCATCCATTTGGCAAAGGCATCCACTGTGAAATGAACATTTTTCAAGGGAAGTACACACTGGAACATGTTGATGATGAGGTGACCAGGGACCTCATTGAGTGGATGATCAATGAAGAGCCAGAGAAGAGACCTACAGTGGAGGACACACTGGCCCACCCATACTTCTGGGCAGAAGAGAGGTGAGGAGCAGTGCTAACACTTGTCAATCAGAAGGTTAGTTAAGATTAGTTAAGATTTACTTTTTCCAGTGGACATTTACCTTTTTTAATGGGTTCAGGTTTTAACCATTGAAGTTCATAAATGTTGGTTTGGTCCCAGAGCAATGAGGACAAAGCATGACATTGTCGAATGGGTTGCAATGCTCAATTCTAACGACGATTTATCCCAGTGGAAATGTGATCGCTGTTTGACACTGACCCAGTTGAATGCATTTAAAGGTACACTGTTGTTTTTCAGGAGAGTGGAGTACTTACGAAAAATTGGTAACGAGAAGGAAGCAGAGAACTGTCGCAAAGCAGACCCAAGACTCCTTCATGCTTTGGACCAGTGTGCTGAGGGGAGGTCCTTCACAAACTGGAAGTCCAAGGTGAGCAAGACGCCATTTTATCCATGTTATTTACCTGTACCTTCATCCTAGTGTAGTGTCTAGTAGTAGTAGTCACTCTTTACCTACACACTTTACCTGTACCTTCATCCTAGTGTAGTGTCTAGTCTAGTAGTCACTCTTACTGTTATTTACCTGTACCTTCATCCTAGTGTAGTGTCTAGTAGTAGTCACTCTTACTGTTATTTACCTGTACCTTCATCCTAGTGTAGTGTCTAGTGTCTAGTAGTAGTCACTCTTACTGTTATTTACCTGTACCTTCATCCTAGTGTAGTGTCTAGTTTAGTAGTCACTCTTACTGTTATTTACCTGTACATTCATCCTAGTGTAGTGTCTAGTAGTAGTCACTCTTACTGTTATTTACCTGTACATTCATCCTAGTGTAGTGTCTAGTAGTAGTCACTCTTACTGTTATTTACCTGTACCTTCATCCTAGTGTAGTGTCTAGTAGTAGTCACTCTTACTGTTATTTACCTGTACATTCATCCTAGTGTAGTGTCTAGTAGTAGTCACTCTTACTGTTATTTACCTGTACATTCATCCTAGTGTAGTGTCTAGTCTAGTAGTCACTCTTACTGTTATTTACCTGTACATTCATCCTAGTGTAGTGTCTAGTAGTAGTCACTCTTACTGTTATTTACCTGTACCTTCATCCTAGTGTAGTGTCTAGTAGTAGTCACTCTTACTGTTATTTACCTGTACATTCATCCTAGTGTAGTGTCTAGTCTAGTAGTAGTCACTCTTACTGTTATTTACCTGTACCTTCATCCTAGTGTAGTGTCTAGTCTAGTAGTAGTCACTCTTACTGTTATTTACCTGTACCTTCATCCTAGTGTAGTGTCTAGTCTAGTAGTAGTCACTCTTACTGTTATTTACCTGTACCTTCATCCTAGTGTAGTGTCTAGTCTAGTAGTAGTCACTCTTACTGTTATTTACCTGTACCTTCATCCTAGTGTAGTGTCTAGTCTAGTAGTAGTCACTCTTACTGTTATTTACCTGTACCTTCATCCTAGTGTAGTGTCTAGTCTAGTAGTAGTCACTCTTACTGTTATTTACCTGTACATTCATCCTAGTGTAGTGTCTAGTCTAGTAGTAGTCACTCTTACTGTTATTTACCTGTACCTTCATCCTAGTGTAGTGTCTAGTAGTAGTCACTCTTACTGTTATTTACCTGTACATTCATCCTAGTGTAGTGTCTAGTAGTAGTCACTCTTACTGTTATTTACCTGTACCTTCATCCTAGTGTAGTGTCTAGTAGTAGTCACTCTTACTGTTATTTACCTGTACATTCATCCTAGTGTAGTGTCTAGTAGTAGTCACTCTTACTGTTATTTACCTGTACCTTCATCCTAGTGTAGTGTCTAGTCTAGTAGTAGTCACTCTTACTGTTATTTACCTGTACATTCATCCTAGTGTAGTGTCTAGTAGTAGTCACTCTTACTGTTATTTACCTGTACATTCATCCTAGTGTAGTGTCTAGTAGTAGTCACTCTTACTGTTATTTACCTGTACCTTCATCCTAGTGTAGTGTCTAGTAGTAGTCACTCTTACTGTTATTTACCTGTACATTCATCCTAGTGTAGTGTCTAGTAGTAGTCACTCTTACTGTTATTTACCTGTACCTTCATCCTAGTGTAGTGTCTAGTCTAGTAGTAGTCACTCTTACTGTTATTTACCTGTACATTCATCCTAGTGTAGTGTCTAGTCTAGTAGTAGTCACACTTACTGTTATTTACCTGTACCTTCATCCTAGTGTAGTGTCTAGTCTAGTAGTAGTCACTCTTACTGTTATTTACCTGTACCTTCATCCTAGTGTAGTGTCTAGTAGTAGTCACTCTTACTGTTATTTACCTGTACCTTCATCCTAGTGTAGTGTCTAGTAGTAGTCACTCTTACTGTTATTTACCTGTACATTCATCCTAGTGTAGTGTCTAGTAGTAGTCACTCTTACTGTTATTTACCTGTACCTTCATCCTAGTGTAGTGTCTAGTCTAGTAGTAGTCACTCTTACTGTTATTTACCTGTACCTTCATCCTAGTGTAGTGTCTAGTAGTAGTCACTCTTACTGTTATTTACCTGTACATTCATCCTAGTGTAGTGTCTAGTAGTAGTCACTCTTACTGTTATTTACCTGTACATTCATCCTAGTGTAGTGTCTAGTAGTAGTCACACTTACTGTTATTTACCTGTACCTTCATCCTAGTGTAGTGTCTAGTAGTAGTCACTCTTACTGTTATTTACCTGTACATTCATCCTAGTGTAGTGTCTAGTAGTAGTCACTCTTACTGTTATTTACCTGTACCTTCATCCTAGTGTAGTGTCTAGTAGTAGTCACTCTTACTGTTATTTACCTGTACATTCATCCTAGTGTAGTGTCTAGTAGTAGTCACTCTTACTGTTATTTACCTGTACATTCATCCTAGTGTAGTGTCTAGTAGTAGTCACTCTTACTGTTATTTACCTGTACCTTCATCCTAGTGTAGTGTCTAGTAGTAGTCACTCTTACTGTTATTTACCTGTACCTTCATCCTAGTGTAGTGTCTAGTAGTAGTCACTCTTACTGTTATTTACCTGTACCTTCATCCTAGTGTAGTGTCTAGTCTAGTAGTCACTCTTACTGTTATTTACCTGTACCTTCATCCTAGTGTAGTGTCTAGTCTAGTAGTAGTCACTCTTACTGTTATTTACCTGTACCTTCATCCTAGTGTAGTGTCTAGTAGTAGTCACTCTTACTGTTATTTACCTGTACATTCATCCTAGTGTAGTGTCTAGTCTAGTAGTAGTCACTCTTACTGTTATTTACCTGTACCTTCATCCTAGTGTAGTGTCTAGTAGTAGTCACTCTTACTGTTATTTACCTGTACCTTCATCCTAGTGTAGTGTCTAGTAGTAGTCACTCTTACTGTTATTTACCTGTACATTCATCCTAGTGTAGTGTCTAGTAGTAGTCACTCTTACTGTTATTTACCTGTACCTTCATCCTAGTGTAGTGTCTAGTAGTAGTCACTCTTACTGTTATTTACCTGTACCTTCATCCTAGTGTCTAGTCTAGTAGTAGTCACTCTTACTGTTATTTACCTGTACATTCATCCTAGTGTAGTGTCTAGTAGTAGTCACTCTTACTGTTATTTACCTGTACATTCATCCTAGTGTAGTGTCTAGTAGTAGTCACTCTTACTGTTATTTACCTGTACCTTCATCCTAGTGTAGTGTCTAGTAGTAGTCACTCTTACTGTTATTTACCTGTACATTCATCCTAGTGTCTAGTCTAGTAGTAGTCACTCTTACTGTTATTTACCTGTACATTCATCCTAGTGTAGTGTCTAGTAGTAGTCACTCTTACTGTTATTTACCTGTACATTCATCCTAGTGTAGTGTCTAGTCTAGTAGTAGTCACTCTTACTGTTATTTACCTGTACCTTCATCCTAGTGTAGTGTCTAGTAGTAGTCACTCTTACTGTTATTTACCTGTACCTTCATCCTAGTGTAGTGTCTAGTAGTAGTCACTCTTACTGTTATTTACCTGTACCTTCATCCTAGTGTCTAGTCTAGTAGTAGTCACTCTTACTGTTATTTACCTGTACCTTCATCCTAGTGTCTAGTCTAGTAGTAGTCACTCTTACTGTTATTTACCTGTACCTTCATCCTAGTGTAGTGTCTAGTAGTAGTCACTCTTACTGTTATTTACCTGTACCTTCATCCTAGTGTAGTGTCTAGTAGTAGTCACTCTTACTGTTATTTACCTGTACCTTCATCCTAGTGTAGTGTCTAGTAGTAGTCACTCTTACTGTTATTTACCTGTACATTCATCCTAGTGTAGTGTCTAGTCTAGTAGTAGTCACTCTTACTGTTATTTACCTGTACCTTCATCCTAGTGTAGTGTCTAGTAGTAGTCACTCTTACTGTTATTTACCTGTACCTTCATCCTAGTGTAGTGTCTAGTAGTAGTCACTCTTACTGTTATTTACCTGTACATTCATCCTAGTGTAGTGTCTAGTCTAGTAGTAGTCACACTTACTGTTATTTACCTGTACATTCATCCTAGTGTAGTGTCTAGTAGTAGTCACTCTTACTGTTATTTACCTGTACCTTCATCCTAGTGTAGTGTCTAGTAGTAGTCACTCTTACTGTTATTTACCTGTACCTTCATCCTAGTGTAGTGTCTAGTAGTAGTCACTCTTACTGTTATTTACCTGTACCTTCATCCTAGTGTAGTGTCTAGTCTAGTAGTCACTCTTACTGTTATTTACCTGTACCTTCATCCTAGTGTAGTGTCTAGTAGTAGTCACTCTTACTGTTATTTACCTGTACATTCATCCTAGTGTAGTGTCTAGTAGTAGTCACTCTTACTGTTATTTACCTGTACATTCATCCTAGTGTAGTGTCTAGTAGTAGTCACTCTTACTGTTATTTACCTGTACATTCATCCTAGTGTAGTGTCTAGTAGTAGTCACTCTTACTGTTATTTACCTGTACATTCATCCTAGTGTAGTGTCTAGTAGTAGTCACTCTTACTGTTATTTACCTGTACCTTCATCCTAGTGTAGTGTCTAGTAGTAGTCACTCTTACTGTTATTTACCTGTACATTCATCCTAGTGTAGTGTCTAGTAGTAGTCACTCTTACTGTTATTTACCTGTACATTCATCCTAGTGTAGTGTCTAGTAGTAGTCACTCTTACTGTTATTTACCTGTACATTCATCCTAGTGTAGTGTCTAGTAGTAGTCACTCTTACTGTTATTTACCTGTACATTCATCCTAGTGTAGTGTCTAGTCTAGTAGTAGTCACTCTTACTGTTATTTACCTGTACATTCATCCTAGTGTAGTGTCTAGTCTAGTAGTAGTCACACTTACTGTTATTTACCTGTACCTTCATCCTAGTGTAGTGTCTAGTCTAGTAGTAGTCACTCTTACTGTTATTTACCTGTACATTCATCCTAGTGTAGTGTCTAGTAGTAGTCACTCTTACTGTTATTTACCTGTACCTTCATCCTAGTGTAGTGTCTAGTAGTAGTCACTCTTACTGTTATTTACCTGTACCTTCATCCTAGTGTAGTGTCTAGTAGTAGTCACTCTTACTGTTATTTACCTGTACCTTCATCCTAGTGTAGTGTCTAGTAGTAGTCACTCTTACTGTTATTTACCTGCACCTTCATCCTAGTGTAGTGTCTAGTCTAGTAGTCACTCTTACTGTTATTTACCTGTACCTTCATCCTAGTGTAGTGTCTAGTAGTAGTCACTCTTACTGTTATTTACCTGTACCTTCATCCTAGTGTAGTGTCTAGTAGTAGTCACTCTTACTGTTATTTACCTGTACCTTCATCCTAGTGTAGTGTCTAGTAGTAGTCACTCTTACTGTTATTTACCTGTACCTTCATCCTAGTGTAGTGTCTAGTCTAGTAGTCACTCTTACTGTTATTTACCTGTACATTCATCCTAGTGTAGTGTCTAGTCTAGTAGTCACTCTTTACCTACACACTTTACCTGTACCTTCATCCTAGTGTCTAGTCTAGTAGTAGTCACTCTTACTGTTATTTACCTGTACCTTCATCCTAGTGTCTAGTCTAGTAGTAGTAGTCACTCTTTACCTACACACTTTACCTGTACCTTCATCCTAGTGTCTAGTCTAGTAGTAGTCACTCTTACTGTTATTTACCTGTACCTTCATCCTAGTGTAGTGTCTAGTAGTAGTCACTCTTACTGTTATTTACCTGTACCTTCATCCTAGTGTAGTGTCTAGTAGTAGTCACTCTTACTGTTATTTACCTGTACATTCATCCTAGTGTAGTGTCTAGTAGTAGTCACTCTTACTGTTATTTACCTGTACCTTCATCCTAGTGTAGTGTCTAGTCTAGTAGTAGTCACTCTTACTGTTATTTACCTGTACCTTCATCCTAGTGTAGTGTCTAGTAGTAGTCACTCTTACTGTTATTTACCTGTACATTCATCCTAGTGTAGTGTCTAGTAGTAGTCACACTTACTGTTATTTACCTGTACATTCATCCTAGTGTAGTGTCTAGTCTAGTAGTAGTCACTCTTACTGTTATTTACCTGTACCTTCATCCTAGTGTAGTGTCTAGTAGTAGTCACTCTTACTGTTATTTACCTGTACCTTCATCCTAGTGTAGTGTCTAGTCTAGTAGTAGTCACTCTTACTGTTATTTACCTGTACCTTCATCCTAGTGTAGTGTCTAGTAGTAGTCACACTTACTGTTATTTACCTGTACATTCATCCTAGTGTAGTGTCTAGTAGTAGTCACTCTTACTGTTATTTACCTGTACATTCATCCTAGTGTAGTGTCTAGTAGTAGTCACACTTACTGTTATTTACCTGTACCTTCATCCTAGTGTAGTGTCTAGTCTAGTAGTAGTCACTCTTACTGTTATTTACCTGTACCTTCATCCTAGTGTAGTGTCTAGTAGTAGTCACTCTTACTGTTATTTACCTGTACATTCATCCTAGTGTAGTGTCTAGTAGTAGTCACTCTTACTGTTATTTACCTGTACCTTCATCCTAGTGTCTAGTCTAGTAGTAGTCACTCTTTACCTACACACTTTACCTGTACCTTCATCCTAGTGTAGTGTCTAGTAGTAGTCACACTTACTGTTATTTACCTGTACCTTCATCCTAGTGTCTAGTCTAGTAGTAGTCACTCTTTACCTACACACTTTACCTGTACCTTCATCCTAGTGTAGTGTCTAGTAGTAGTCACACTTACTGTTATTTACCTGTACATTCATCCTAGTGTAGTGTCTAGTAGTAGTCACTCTTACTGTTATTTACCTGTACATTCATCCTAGTGTAGTGTCTAGTAGTAGTCACACTTACTGTTATTTACCTGTACCTTCATCCTAGTGTAGTGTCTAGTCTAGTAGTAGTCACTCTTACTGTTATTTACCTGTACATTCATCCTAGTGTAGTGTCTAGTCTAGTAGTAGTCACACTTACTGTTATTTACCTGTACCTTCATCCTAGTGTAGTGTCTAGTAGTAGTCACACTTACTGTTATTTACCTGTACATTCATCCTAGTGTAGTGTCTAGTAGTAGGCACTCTTACTGTTATTTACCTGTACCTTCATCCTAGTGTAGTGTCTAGTAGTAGTCACACTTACTGTTATTTACCTGTACCTTCATCCTAGTGTAGTGTCTAGTAGTAGTAGTCACTCTTACTGTTATTTACCTGTACATTCATCCTAGTGTAGTGTCTAGTAGTAGTCACTCTTACTGTTATTTACCTGTACATTCATCCTAGTGTAGTGTCTAGTCTAGTAGTCACTCTTACTGTTATTTACCTGTACATTCATCCTAGTGTAGTGTCTAGTCTAGTAGTAGTCACTCTTACTGTTATTTACCTGTACCTTCATCCTAGTGTAGTGTCTAGTCTAGTAGTCACTCTTACTGTTATTTACCTGTACATTCATCCTAGTGTCTAGTCTAGTAGTAGTCACACTTACTGTTATTTACCTGTACATTCATCCTAGTGTAGTGTCTAGTAGTAGTAGTCACTCTTACTGTTATTTACCTGTACCTTCATCCTAGTGTAGTGTCTAGTAGTAGTCACTCTTACTGTTATTTACCTGTACCTTCATCCTAGTGTAGTGTCTAGTAGTAGTCACTCTTACTGTTATTTACCTGTACCTTCATCCTAGTGTAGTGTCTAGTAGTAGTCACTCTTACTGTTATTTACCTGTACCTTCATCCTAGTGTCTAGTCTAGTAGTAGTCACTCTTACTGTTATTTACCTGTACATTCATCCTAGTGTAGTGTCTAGTAGTAGTCACTCTTACTGTTATTTACCTGTACATTCATCCTAGTGTAGTGTCTAGTAGTAGTCACTCTTACTGTTATTTACCTGTACATTCATCCTAGTGTAGTGTCTAGTAGTAGGCACTCTTACTGTTATTTACCTGTACCTTCATCCTAGTGTAGTGTCTAGTAGTAGTCACTCTTACTGTTATTTACCTGTACATCCATCCTAGTGTAGTGTCTAGTAGTAGTCACTCTTACTGTTATTTACCTGTACCTTCATCCTAGTGTAGTGTCTAGTAGTAGTCACTCTTACTGTTATTTACCTGTACCTTCATCCTAGTGTAGTGTCTAGTAGTAGTCACTCTTACTGTTATTTACCTGTACCTTCATCCTAGTGTCTAGTCTAGTAGTAGTCACTCTTACTGTTATTTACCTGTACATTCATCCTAGTGTAGTGTCTAGTCTAGTAGTAGTCACTCTTACTGTTATTTACCTGTACATTCATCCTAGTGTAGTGTCTAGTAGTAGTCACTCTTACTGTTATTTACCTGTACATTCATCCTAGTGTAGTGTCTAGTAGTAGTCACTCTTACTGTTATTTACCTGTACATTCATCCTAGTGTAGTGTCTAGTCTAGTAGTAGTCACACTTACTGTTATTTACCTGTACCTTCATCCTAGTGTAGTGTCTAGTAGTAGTCACTCTTACTGTTATTTACCTGTACCTTCATCCTAGTGTAGTGTCTAGTAGTAGTCACTCTTACTGTTATTTACCTGTACCTTCATCCTAGTGTAGTGTCTAGTAGTAGTCACTCTTACTGTTATTTACCTGTACATTCATCCTAGTGTAGTGTCTAGTAGTAGTCACTCTTACTGTTATTTACCTGTACCTTCATCCTAGTGTAGTGTCTAGTAGTAGTCACTCTTACTGTTATTTACCTGTACATTCATCCTAGTGTAGTGTCTAGTAGTAGTCACTCTTACTGTTATTTACCTGTACATTCATCCTAGTGTAGTGTCTAGTAGTAGTCACTCTTACTGTTATTTACCTGTACATTCATCCTAGTGTAGTGTCTAGTCTAGTAGTAGTCACTCTTACTGTTATTTACCTGTACCTTCATCCTAGTGTAGTGTCTAGTAGTAGTCACTCTTACTGTTATTTACCTGTACCTTCATCCTAGTGTAGTGTCTAGTAGTAGTCACTCTTACTGTTATTTACCTGTACATTCATCCTAGTGTAGTGTCTAGTAGTAGTCACTCTTACTGTTATTTACCTGTACCTTCATCCTAGTGTAGTGTCTAGTAGTAGTCACTCTTACTGTTATTTACCTGTACATTCATCCTAGTGTAGTGTCTAGTCTAGTAGTAGTCACTCTTACTGTTATTTACCTGTACATTCATCCTAGTGTAGTGTCTAGTAGTAGTCACTCTTACTGTTATTTACCTGTACATTCATCCTAGTGTAGTGTCTAGTAGTAGTCACTCTTACTGTTATTTACCTGTACCTTCATCCTAGTGTAGTGTCTAGTAGTAGTCACTCTTACTGTTATTTACCTGTACCTTCATCCTAGTGTAGTGTCTAGTAGTAGTCACTCTTACTGTTATTTACCTGTACATTCATCCTAGTGTAGTGTCTAGTAGTAGTCACACTTACTGTTATTTACCTGTACATTCATCCTAGTGTAGTGTCTAGTAGTAGTAGTCACTCTTACTGTTATTTACCTGTACCTTCATCCTAGTGTAGTGTCTAGTAGTAGTAGTCACTCTTACTGTTATTTACCTGTACCTTCATCCTAGTGTAGTGTCTAGTAGTAGTCACTCTTACTGTTATTTACCTGTACATTCATCCTAGTGTAGTGTCTAGTCTAGTAGTCACTCTTACTGTTATTTACCTGTACCTTCATCCTAGTGTAGTGTCTAGTAGTAGTCACTCTTACTGTTATTTACCTGTACCTTCATCCTAGTGTAGTGTCTAGTAGTAGTCACTCTTACTGTTATTTACCTGTACCTTCATCCTAGTGTAGTGTCTAGTAGTAGTCACTCTTACTGTTATTTACCTGTACCTTCATCCTAGTGTAGTGTCTAGTAGTAGTCACTCTTACTGTTATTTACCTGTACCTTCATCCTAGTGTAGTGTCTAGTAGTAGTCACTCTTACTGTTATTTACCTGTACATTCATCCTAGTGTAGTGTCTAGTAGTAGTCACTCTTACTGTTATTTACCTGTACCTTCATCCTAGTGTAGTGTCTAGTAGTAGTCACTCTTACTGTTATTTACCTGTACATTCATCCTAGTGTAGTGTCTAGTCTAGTAGTAGTCACTCTTACTGTTATTTACCTGTACCTTCATCCTAGTGTAGTGTCTAGTAGTAGTCACTCTTACTGTTATTTACCTGTACCTTCATCCTAGTGTAGTGTCTAGTCTAGTAGTAGTCACTCTTACTGTTATTTACCTGTACCTTCATCCTAGTGTAGTGTCTAGTAGTAGTCACACTTACTGTTATTTACCTGTACATTCATCCTAGTGTAGTGTCTAGTAGTAGTCACTCTTACTGTTATTTACCTGTACATTCATCCTAGTGTAGTGTCTAGTAGTAGTCACACTTACTGTTATTTACCTGTACCTTCATCCTAGTGTAGTGTCTAGTCTAGTAGTAGTCACTCTTACTGTTATTTACCTGTACATTCATCCTAGTGTAGTGTCTAGTAGTAGTAGTCACACTTACTGTTATTTACCTGTACCTTCATCCTAGTGTAGTGTCTAGTAGTAGTAGTCACTCTTACTGTTATTTACCTGTACATTCATCCTAGTGTAGTGTCTAGTAGTAGTAGTCACTCTTACTGTTATTTACCTGTACATTCATCCTAGTGTAGTGTCTAGTAGTAGTCACACTTACTGTTATTTACCTGTACCTTCATCCTAGTGTAGTGTCTAGTCTAGTAGTAGTCACTCTTACTGTTATTTACCTGTACCTTCATCCTAGTGTAGTGTCTAGTAGTAGTCACTCTTACTGTTATTTACCTGTACCTTCATCCTAGTGTAGTGTCTAGTAGTAGTAGTCACTCTTACTGTTATTTACCTGTACATTCATCCTAGTGTAGTGTCTAGTAGTAGTCACTCTTACTGTTATTTACCTGTACCTTCATCCTAGTGTAGTGTCTAGTAGTAGTAGTCACTCTTACTGTTATTTACCTGTACATTCATCCTAGTGTAGTGTCTAGTAGTAGTAGTCACTCTTACTGTTATTTACCTGTACATTCATCCTAGTGTAGTGTCTAGTAGTAGTCACTCTTACTGTTATTTACCTGTACCTTCATCCTAGTGTAGTGTCTAGTCTAGTAGTCACTCTTACTGTTATTTACCTGTACCTTCATCCTAGTGTAGTGTCTAGTAGTAGTCACTCTTACTGTTATTTACCTGTACCTTCATCCTAGTGTAGTGTCTAGTAGTAGTCACTCTTACTGTTATTTACCTGTACCTTCATCCTAGTGTAGTGTCTAGTAGTAGTCACTCTTTACCTACACACTTTACCTGTACCTTCATCCTAGTGTAGTGTCTAGTAGTAGTCACACTTACTGTTATTTACCTGTACCTTCATCCTAGTGTAGTGTCTAGTAGTAGTCACACTTACTGTTATTTACCTGTACCTTCATCCTAGTGTAGTGTCTAGTCTAGTAGTAGTCACTCTTACTGTTATTTACCTGTACATTCATCCTAGTGTAGTGTCTAGTCTAGTAGTAGTCACTCTTACTGTTATTTACCTGTACCTTCATCCTAGTGTAGTGTCTAGTAGTAGTCACTCTTACTGTTATTTACCTGTACCTTCATCCTAGTGTAGTGTCTAGTCTAGTAGTAGTCACTCTTACTGTTATTTACCTGTACATTCATCCTAGTGTAGTGTCTAGTCTAGTAGTAGTCACTCTTACTGTTATTTACCTGTACATTCATCCTAGTGTAGTGTCTAGTCTAGTAGTAGTCACTCTTACTGTTATTTACCTGTACCTTCATCCTAGTGTAGTGTCTAGTAGTATTCACTCTTACTGTTATTTACCTGTACCTTCATCCTAGTGTAGTGTCTAGTAGTAGTCACTCTTACTGTTATTTACCTGTACATTCATCCTAGTGTAGTGTCTAGTAGTAGTCACTCTTACTGTTATTTACCTGTACATTCATCCTAGTGTAGTGTCTAGTACTAGTCACTCTTACTGTTATTTACCTGTACCTTCATCCTAGTGTAGTGTCTAGTAGTAGTCACTCTTACTGTTATTTACCTGTACATTCATCCTAGTGTAGTGTCTAGTAGTAGTCACTCTTACTGTTATTTACCTGTACATTCATCCTAGTGTAGTGTCTAGTAGTAGTCACTCTTACTGTTATTTACCTGTACCTTCATCCTAGTGTAGTGTCTAGTAGTAGTCACTCTTACTGTTATTTACCTGTACATTCATCCTAGTGTAGTGTCTAGTAGTAGTCACTCTTACTGTTATTTACCTGTACCTTCATCCTAGTGTAGTGTCTAGTAGTAGTCACTCTTACTGTTATTTACCTGTACATTCATCCTAGTGTAGTGTCTAGTCTAGTAGTAGTCACTCTTACTGTTATTTACCTGTACATTCATCCTAGTGTAGTGTCTAGTCTAGTAGTAGTCACTCTTACTGTTATTTACCTGTACATTCATCCTAGTGTAGTGTCTAGTCTAGTAGTAGTCACTCTTACTGTTATTTACCTGTACCTTCATCCTAGTGTAGTGTCTAGTAGTAGTCACTCTTTACCTACACACTTTACCTGTACCTTCATCCTAGTGTAGTGTCTAGTAGTAGTCACTCTTACTGTTATTTACCTGTACATTCATCCTAGTGTAGTGTCTAGTAGTAGTCACTCTTACTGTTATTTACCTGTACATTCATCCTAGTGTAGTGTCTAGTAGTAGTCACTCTTTACCTACACACTTTACCTGTACCTTCATCCTAGTGTAGTGTCTAGTAGTAGGCACTCTTACTGTTATTTACCTGTACATTCATCCTAGTGTAGTGTCTAGTAGTAGTCACTCTTACTGTTATTTACCTGTACATTCATCCTAGTGTAGTGTCTAGTAGTAGTCACTCTTACTGTTATTTACCTGTACATTCATCCTAGTGTAGTGTCTAGTAGTAGTCACTCTTACTGTTATTTACCTGTACCTTCATCCTAGTGTCTAGTCTAGTAGTAGTCACTCTTACTGTTATTTACCTGTACATTCATCCTAGTGTAGTGTCTAGTCTAGTAGTAGTCACTCTTACTGTTATTTACCTGTACCTTCATCCTAGTGTAGTGTCTAGTCTAGTAGTAGGCACTCTTACTGTTATTTACCTGTACCTTCATCCTAGTGTAGTGTCTAGTAGTAGTCACTCTTACTGTTATTTACCTGTACATTCATCCTAGTGTAGTGTCTAGTAGTAGTCACTCTTACTGTTATTTACCTGTACCTTCATCCTAGTGTAGTGTCTAGTCTAGTAGTAGTCACTCTTACTGTTATTTACCTGTACATTCATCCTAGTGTAGTGTCTAGTAGTAGTCACTCTTACTGTTATTTACCTGTACCTTCATCCTAGTGTAGTGTCTAGTAGTAGTCACTCTTACTGTTATTTACCTGTACATTCATCCTAGTGTAGTGTCTAGTAGTAGTCACTCTTACTGTTATTTACCTGTACCTTCATCCTAGTGTAGTGTCTAGTAGTAGTCACTCTTACTGTTATTTACCTGTACCTTCATCCTAGTGTAGTGTCTAGTAGTAGTCACTCTTACTGTTATTTACCTGTACATTCATCCTAGTGTAGTGTCTAGTAGTAGTCACTCTTACTGTTATTTACCTGTACCTTCATCCTAGTGTAGTGTCTAGTAGTAGTCACTCTTACTGTTATTTACCTGTACATTCATCCTAGTGTAGTGTCTAGTAGTAGTCACTCTTACTGTTATTTACCTGTACATTCATCCTAGTGTAGTGTCTAGTAGTAGTCACTCTTACTGTTATTTACCTGTACATTCATCCTAGTGTAGTGTCTAGTAGTAGTCACTCTTACTGTTATTTACCTGTACCTTCATCCTAGTGTAGTGTCTAGTAGTAGTCACTCTTACTGTTATTTACCTGTACATTCATCCTAGTGTAGTGTCTAGTAGTAGTCACTCTTACTGTTATTTACCTGTACCTTCATCCTAGTGTAGTGTCTAGTCTAGTAGTAGTCACTCTTACTGTTATTTACCTGTACCTTCATCCTAGTGTAGTGTCTAGTCTAGTAGTAGTCACTCTTACTGTTATTTACCTGTACATTCATCCTAGTGTAGTGTCTAGTCTAGTAGTAGTCACTCTTACTGTTATTTACCTGTACCTTCATCCTAGTGTAGTGTCTAGTAGTAGTCACACTTACTGTTATTTACCTGTACATTCATCCTAGTGTAGTGTCTAGTCTAGTAGTCACTCTTACTGTTATTTACCTGTACATTCATCCTAGTGTAGTGTCTAGTAGTAGTCACTCTTACTGTTATTTACCTGTACATTCATCCTAGTGTAGTGTCTAGTAGTAGTCACACTTACTGTTATTTACCTGTACATTCATCCTAGTGTAGTGTCTAGTAGTAGTCACTCTTACTGTTATTTACCTGTACCTTCATCCTAGTGTAGTGTCTAGTAGTAGGCACTCTTACTGTTATTTACCTGTACATTCATCCTAGTGTAGTGTCTAGTCTAGTAGTAGTCACTCTTACTGTTATTTACCTGTACCTTCATCCTAGTGTAGTGTCTAGTAGTAGTCACTCTTACTGTTATTTACCTGTACCTTCATCCTAGTGTAGTGTCTAGTAGTAGTCACTCTTACTGTTATTTACCTGTACCTTCATCCTAGTGTAGTGTCTAGTCTAGTAGTAGTCACTCTTACTGTTATTTACCTGTACATTCATCCTAGTGTAGTGTCTAGTAGTAGTCACTCTTACTGTTATTTACCTGTACCTTCATCCTAGTGTAGTGTCTAGTCTAGTAGTAGTCACTCTTACTGTTATTTACCTGTACCTTCATCCTAGTGTAGTGTCTAGTAGTAGTCACTCTTACTGTTATTTACCTGTACATTCATCCTAGTGTAGTGTCTAGTCTAGTAGTAGTCACTCTTACTGTTATTTACCTGTACCTTCATCCTAGTGTAGTGTCTAGTAGTAGTCACACTTACTGTTATTTACCTGTACATTCATCCTAGTGTAGTGTCTAGTAGTAGTCACTCTTACTGTTATTTACCTGTACATTCATCCTAGTGTAGTGTCTAGTAGTAGTCACTCTTACTGTTATTTACCTGTACCTTCATCCTAGTGTAGTGTCTAGTAGTAGTCACTCTTACTGTTATTTACCTGTACATTCATCCTAGTGTAGTGTCTAGTAGTAGTCACACTTACTGTTATTTACCTGTACATTCATCCTAGTGTAGTGTCTAGTCTAGTAGTAGTCACTCTTACTGTTATTTACCTGTACATTCATCCTAGTGTAGTGTCTAGTCTAGTAGTAGTCACACTTACTGTTATTTACCTGTACCTTCATCCTAGTGTAGTGTCTAGTAGTAGTCACTCTTACTGTTATTTACCTGTACCTTCATCCTAGTGTAGTGTCTAGTAGTAGTCACTCTTACTGTTATTTACCTGTACATTCATCCTAGTGTAGTGTCTAGTAGTAGTCACTCTTACTGTTATTTACCTGTACATTCATCCTAGTGTAGTGTCTAGTCTAGTAGTAGTCACTCTTACTGTTATTTACCTGTACATTCATCCTAGTGTAGTGTCTAGTAGTAGTCACTCTTACTGTTATTTACCTGTACCTTCATCCTAGTGTAGTGTCTAGTAGTAGTAGTCACTCTTACTGTTATTTACCTGTACATTCATCCTAGTGTAGTGTCTAGTCTAGTAGTCACTCTTACTGTTATTTACCTGTACCTTCATCCTAGTGTAGTGTCTAGTAGTAGTCACACTTACTGTTATTTACCTGTACCTTCATCCTAGTGTAGTGTCTAGTAGTAGTAGTCACTCTTACTGTTATTTACCTGTACCTTCATCCTAGTGTAGTGTCTAGTAGTAGTCACTCTTACTGTTATTTACCTGTACATTCATCCTAGTGTAGTGTCTAGTAGTAGTCACACTTACTGTTATTTACCTGTACATTCATCCTAGTGTAGTGTCTAGTCTAGTAGTAGTCACTCTTACTGTTATTTACCTGTACATTCATCCTAGTGTAGTGTCTAGTAGTAGTCACTCTTACTGTTATTTACCTGTACATTCATCCTAGTGTAGTGTCTAGTCTAGTAGTCACTCTTACTGTTATTTACCTGTACATTCATCCTAGTGTAGTGTCTAGTCTAGTAGTAGTCACTCTTACTGTTATTTACCTGTACCTTCATCCTAGTGTAGTGTCTAGTCTAGTAGTCACTCTTACTGTTATTTACCTGTACCTTCATCCTAGTGTAGTGTCTAGTCTAGTAGTAGTCACTCTTACTGTTATTTACCTGTACATTCATCCTAGTGTAGTGTCTAGTAGTAGTCACTCTTACTGTTATTTACCTGTACCTTCATCCTAGTGTAGTGTCTAGTAGTAGTCACTCTTACTGTTATTTACCTGTACCTTCATCCTAGTGTAGTGTCTAGTCTAGTAGTCACTCTTACTGTTATTTACCTGTACCTTCATCCTAGTGTAGTGTCTAGTAGTAGTCACTCTTTACCTACACACTTTACCTGTACCTTCATCCTAGTGTAGTGTCTAGTCTAGTAGTAGTCACTCTTTACCTACACACTTTACCTGTACATTCATCCTAGTGTAGTGTCTAGTAGTAGTCACACTTACTGTTATTTATTTGTGTACACAGATGCCGCCTGAGTTGATGGACAAGTTGGATGGTAAAAAGAAGGCCTACCCTGACAACACATTGGGTTTGTTGCGCTTCATACGCAACCTTCATGAGCACTAGTAAGACATTCATTGTTTTGTCTAAAAACATGTACATTCACTTTATTTACTCTCTTACCATTGAAGGTGGTTGAATATTTTGTCTCTCTCTCTCTGAAGCACTGAGGATGCGGATTCTGTTGACATGATGACAATGTTCCCTGATCTCTTTGGATGCGTCTACAAGTTTGCCAAGAAAATGGAGTGGAATTCAAGGAGTAGCCTGAAGAAAATGTTTCACAGAGAAGATGTAAGATATTGATTCTGACATTTGGAAGATTAACACTGACTAACTTCTGAAATCTTGGTTTGACTTTTCTGTTGCCATTAAACGACTCACTAGTGTAAGTGTTAGATGATTGATATACTGAATGTTCTTTCAGGGAATCAAGAGGCTATGCAGCATTTTGCCTCTGTTTTCCTACTTGGTGTTTTGGCCATTTTCTTACATCATTATAACAGTACTTATCTTATAAGCTTACATGAAATATATAAAAGATATTTATTAGAATATGAAATGTAACAATACTTTGTAATATTATTCAATTTGCCTCAGTTTATTCATGGTTTGTTTACTGTATGTATAATAACAATGACACATACTGTACATACATACAACTTCTTTGTTGAAAAGTCTTGAAACGAGCTGAATCTATTAATAAAGTGTAACATCTGAATCATATAGCCTACAGTACATGCCTCTTTCTTCACTCTATACAACAACCGGCTTAGTTCATGGAAACCCCAAAACATCAAAGATTTAGAACATATACTGTTGAAGTCGGAAGTTTACATACACCTTAGCCAAATACATTTAAACTCAGTTTTTCACAATTCCTGACATTTAATCCTAGTAAAAATCCCCTGTCTTAGGTCAGTCACGATCACCACTTTATTTTAAGAATATGAAATGTTAGAATAATAGTAGAGAGAATGATTTATTTCAGATTTAATTTCTTTCATCACATTCCCAGTGGGTCAGAAGTTTACATACACTCAATTAGTATTTGGTAGCATTGCCTTTAAATTGTTTAGCTTGGGTCAAACATTTCAGGTAGGCTTCCACAAGCTTCCCACAATAAGTTGGGTGAATTTTGGCCCATTCCACCTGACAGAGCTGGTGTAACTAAGTCAGGTTTGTAGGCCTCCTTGCCAGCACATGCTTTTTCAGTTCTGCCCACAAATTCTCAATAGGATTGAGGTCAGGGCTTTGAGATGGCCACTCCAATACCTTGACTTTGTTGTTCTTAAGCCATTTTGCCACAACTTCGGAAGTATGCTTGGGTCATTGTCCATTTGGAAGACCCATTTGCGACCAAGCTTTAACTTCCTGACTGATTTCTTGAGATGTTGCTTCAATATATCCACACAATTTTCCCTCTTTATGATGCCATCTATTTTGTGAAGTGCACCAGTCCCTCCTGCAGCAAAGCACCACCACAACACGATGCTGCCACCCCCCGATTTTTGTTTCATCAGACCAGAGAACATTTCTCCAGAAAGTACGATCTTTGTCCCCATGTGCAGTTGCAAACCGTAGTCTGGCTTTTTTTATGGCGGTTTTGGAGCAGTGGCTTCTTCCTTGCTGAGCGGACTTTCAGGTTATGTCAATATAGGACTCGTTTTACCATGGATATAGATACTTTTGTACCCGTTTCCTCCAGCATCTTCACAAGCTCCTTTGCTGTTGTTCTGGGATTGATTTGCACTATTCGAACCAAAGTACGTTAATCTCTAGGAGACAGAACGCGTCTCCTTCCTGAGTGGTATGACGTTGCGTGGTCCCATGGTGTTTATACTTGCGTACTATTGTTTGTATCGACGAACGTGGTACCATCAGGCGTTTGGAAATTGCTCCCAAGGATAAACCAGGCTTGTGGAGGTCTACAATTGTTTTCTGAGGTCTTGGTTGATTTCTTTTGATTTTCCCATGATGTCAAGCAAAGAGGTACTGAGTTTGAACGTATGCCTTGAAACCCATTCACAGGTACACCTCCAATTGACTCAAAGATGTCAATTAGCCTATCAGAGGCTTCTAAAGCCATGACATCATTTTCTGGAATTTTTCAAGCTGTTTAAAGGCACAGTCAACTTAGTGTATGTAAACTTCTGACCCACTGGAATTGTGATACAGTGAATTATAAGTGAAATAATCTGTCTGTAAACAATTGTTGGAACAATTACTTGTGTCATGCACAAAGAAGATGTCTTAACCGACTTGCCAAAACTATAGTTTGTTAACAAGAAATTTGTGGAGTGGTTGATAAACAAGTTTTAATGACTCCAACCTAAGTGTATGTAAACTTCCCACTTCAACTGTAGCATGAACATCAACAGGTCCATGTTTGTCCTCGTCTGAAAGTTTGTCATCAATTCACAGCAACGCACAGATTTTAACACAGCACTGTGACAACCAACTCCCGTGGAAACCAGCCCTGCCATCCCATACACAAAGCTATAGGACATTTCTCAGATTCAGATCCACTAGCAACTAAGCTACTAAACAGTAACTGTTTGAAAAAAATATCCTATCTTTATGAGTGCTAATTACAGACTTTCCTCTTTGTTAATCGCCTTTTCTAATGGTCTTTATTAGGCCTGTGTTCCCTTAGACTGAGTACTCATGCTACTCAAGTAAAAAAATAAATAAAAGCCAGCTGGTTTGCCACAAGCTAATAGCTAACCACTGCTAATAGCAATGCAACAAACATTCCATGTCGATGGACTAAACTGTGCTTCCAGCAGTACATTATGAGCACTGAGCTGATCTAACGCTCACCCAAGTCAATTTGAATTCGCATTACCCTTAGGCCTCTGTGGAAACACGTACCCGGTGCTGCTGTTAGCCTCAGGGCCTCACCTGTCACACTGTATCCAGACAGCGTCAGGAAGCCCGAGCAGCTCCAACTCTAGCCCCAGGCTGCTCCCCTGGCCTGTGCTGACAAGCTGCTTTCTCACCTCTCTGATGGCACATCAAGTAAGTCGTGTGGAAGGAATTGCATTATTATATTTGTGTGATTCCTGCTCACACCTTTTCCTGTGTGTGTGTGTGTGTGTGTGTGTGTGTGTGTGTGTGTGTGTGTGTGTGTATGTGTGTGTATATCTTTGCACACTTGCATGTTTGTAATGTGTACAGAATGTACGTATGTGTGTATATGTATAGACTATGTATGGGTGTCTGTGTGTATGCGTTCATACATGTGTGTGTACATGTAAGTGTGTGTGTGTGTGTGTGTGTGTGGTCTGAATTTCAGAGGGAGTGTGCCAGATAAAGCTGATGCAGAGCCACAGAGCTCAGACTGGGAGGTGAGACTGGGAGGTGAGACTGGGAGGTGAGCCACAGTGCAGAGCTGAGACTGGGAGGTGAGACTGGGAGGTGAGCCACAGGCAGAGCTGAGACTGGGAGATATTTACTGTTGCCAGGATCCAGAGACCTACCTGTCTGTCTGTCTGTCTGTCTGTCTGTCTGTCTGTCTGTCTGTCTGTCTGTCTGTCTGTCTGTCTGTCTGTCTGTCTGTCTGTCTGTCTGTCTGTCTGTCTGTCTGTCTGTCAGCCAGCCAGCCAGCCAGCCAGCCAGCCAGCCAGCTAAGACTAACAACTGGGTCTGACTGAATGCAGTCATCCTTTCTCTCTCATGGTCAAGTACAGTGATACATCCTATTAGCTCTGTGGACACACAAACCCCCTAGAAATAGCATTTGACCTTGAGGGGACGAACAAAATGTTCCCAGTTGGTCAATTATTTGTTTGTTTACTATTGTCTTGGAGACTTCTGGTCCCCACAAGTATAGTTAAACACAAACAGACAGACAGAGAGGAACATTTATGGGGTGTGGGGAAGAAAGAGGACGTCGCACCACTGTCAGTTACTGACGTGGTACAGTGTGTGGCATGAGAAGAAGCATATACTGTGTTACACTTTACCATAAATTATGTTGTTCATTATTCCACCCCCTGGATCACGCAGGATAGATACAGTGAATAAGCTAATACTTAATCACTACTATCAATGATATCGAGGTGATGTTATTCCATAGTAATAACAAAGATATGTATTTAATATGCAGGTTATAATGAGTTAGAATTCCACAGTAAGAATCAGTTTAAGTTAGTAATAGGATCCATCTTGTGTGTGTGTGTGTGTGTGTGTGTGTGTGTGTGTGTGTGTGTGTGTGTGTGTGTGTGTGTGTGTGTGTGTGTGTGTTTACATGTTGTGTCTGCTGCATTGCTCCCAGTAGGTTACAACCTGTTCTAGTCACTTGGCTGTATTTCAGGGCTCCGACTGGTGCTTCCACAGGGTTTGGATCCCTGATTTATTGCAGGGCTCCGACTGGTGCTTCCACAGGGTTTGGATCCCTGATTTATTGCAGGGCTCCGACTGGTGCTTCCACAGGGTTTGGATCCCTGATTTATTTCAGGGCTCCGACTGGTGCTTCCACAGGGTTTGGATCCCTGATTTATTTCAGGGCTCCGACTGGTGCTTCCACAGGGTTTGGATCCCTGATTTATTTCAGGGCTCCGACTGGTGCTTCCACAGGGTTTGGATCCATGATTTATTTCAGGGCTCCGACTGGTGCTTCCACAGGGTTTGGATCCCTGATTTATTTCAGGGCTCCGACTGGTGCTTCCACAGGGTGTGGATCCCTGATTTATTTCAGGCCTCCGACTGGTGCTTCCACAGGGTGTGGATCCCTAATGAAGGGGAAATTTGTGCTTGGTAAGCATGGCAGGATTTACGACCCTGGTCTGAAGTGACAAGGGATATAAATAAGCACTCTGGAGGGACCGCTTCACATGGGGAATTATGGCCCTCCCAACATGACTGTTTGTGTGTGTGTGAGAGAAAAGTTTGTGTGCTTACCTTTCTATGTGCTACCATCCATGGACACCACAATGTTGTTTGACTCAGCCATTCTCTATTTGAGCAAACAGACTTCCTTATTACAAGTTGGCCAGGTCTTCATTGGCCCTTGTCTACTCCTTAGCAATTACACTTAAATTGCTCTTTTATTGTTATTTGTTTAACCAGGCAAGTCAGTTAAGAACAAATTCTTATTTACCATTTATTTACGGGTTCGGCCTACCCTGGCCAAACCCAGACAACGCTGGGCCAATTGTGTACCGCCCTATGGGATTCCAAATCACGGCCGAATGTGATACAGCCTGGAATCAAACCAGGGACTGTAGTGAAGCCTTATGCACTGAGATGCAGTGCCTTAGACCCCTGCACCACTCGGGAGCCCAGTGCTGTCAGAGTGGGAGGAATCATTTAAATAAAAAGTGATAACCTAAAGATCTAAATGTCAGATGCAAAAAGCAGATTTGGCCATTAGCTTTAGGGCAGGGCTATGGCTATCATCACTGATGACAAACATTACAACCCATGTAATGGATTACACCACTGACTTCCTAATCACAGAGAGACATGGTGTCCCCTTGGAGATACAGGATGTACTGTACCTAGCTGCAACACACATGTTTAGACCCAGACACACAGATTATTTTTCTGATGCTGTGTGTGTGTGTGTGTGTGTGTGTGTGTGTGTGTGTGTGTGTGTGTGTGTGTGTGTGTGTGTGTGTGTGTGTGTGTGTGTGTGTGTGTGTGTGTGTGTGTGTGTGTGTGGTCCGAAATGAACACCCGCCAAATGCAGGTAGATTTTCCGTTTGGCGAGTAAATTTCAGAAGGCTATCCGCCACACTGGCGAGTAAATGTTTGTAATAAAACATCTGGCATGATGGCTCTGAGGAAATTACTCATGTTTGCCAGCCACAGACCGTCTCTAGTGCTCCTAGTTTCACGGCACTGTTTACCATACGGGACATCAGCTACTCGACATTGCTAACTTGCCATGGGTCTGCAGCTAGTTACCGTTCATTAAATAGCTGTCACGGTTATCGTCGGTGAAGGAGGACCAAAATGCAGCAGGACTGTGTTTGTTCATTTTGAACATTTATTAAATCAAAATGAACACCAAAAACAACAAACAAGAGAACGACCGATCCACAGACAGTCTGGCAAGGCTAAACACAGAACAATCTCCCACAAATACAAGACAAAACACACCCAACTAATATAGGACTTCCAATCAAAGGCAACACCAAACAGCTGCCTTCAATTGGAAGTCCACCCCAATTAACTCAACATAGAAACACACTCACTAGACTACACATAGAAATACATAAACATAGACCATAACTCAAAACCCGGAAATAATAAATCAAACGCCCTCCTAACTAACACACCACCCTGAACCACATAAAACAAATACCCTCTGCCACGTCCTGACCAAACTACAATAACAATTAACCCTTTTACTGGCCAGGACGTGACAATAGCTGTTATGTGGCAACATTTACCTCGAGTAAGCCAACCTTTGAATCGAAAACCCACCTACAAAAAGGAGGACGAATCACATAAAAAAATAAAGTTTTGTGAGAAATGGAGGTTTGGAGATAAAGGAGTTTCAAGAGGCTGGCTACAGTATGAGGCTGAGGCTGTGGTGATGAGTTGTTCTGGGTGTCGCCAGAATGCTAAAGATAAAAACAGAAACAACTCATTTCTCATCAGAAATAATACAATGAAGCTGGAGAACATTCATGACCATGAACACAGCAAGTGTGACATTGCCTGCGAGTCTGTGTCCCGGGTCAATCAGAGCCTCTCCTCTTGACACCCTCTGTGACAGCGGTAATGGCAATGTCAGAGCAGACCAGCACGAAGATGAACATACTGTTTAGGACTGTACATCCCATTGGCAAGAAAGCGAGATCACTTTCTGACTTGTGTGAGTAAGTGAAAATGTTGTTACTCTTGTAGCTAGACTAGTACATTTGTAGCTATTTTATTCAAGTCTATTTAGCAGACGTGGTCCAGTATTGTAGGTTATTTCTCAGCTCTTGATAAGTTTCAGTTCACCTCAAAATAGTGTATAAATACCATACAGGGACTGTAGTGACGCCTTTTGCACTGAGATGCAGTGCCTTAGACCCCTGCACCACTCGGCAGTCCAGTGCTGACCGAGTGGGAAGAATCATTTAGATAAAAAGATCTAAATGTCAGATGCAAAAAGCAGCTTCGGCCATTAGTTTTAGGGCAGGGCTATGGCTATCATCACTGATGACAAATATTATATTCAGAGGTCCACCATCACCATAGCTGAAGTCCACAGCTCCTAGGCCTACTGATGCTGACATAGATCTCTATGCTTTCCTATGTCTCTGTAACATTCTATTTTAATGTTTGTCTCCAGATGCTGTTTACATTTAAACCATTGTGACACAATTGACTGCCTTATAGTGTTGATCCTTAAGTAAACAAAGGGTAGAAGGCAAATTTAGAAAAATCACCTGCCAGCTATATTGGATAACATGATTGTATATTTAATTATTATTGAATTAATTTTATGTTTTATTTTTGCAGTTTGGATGAAAAAAAAGGAATCGCTGTGGGCTCAACATATAGAAATGAGAAGCAGGCCAAATAGTTTATGCACCATATTGCAGAGGTGGAGAGAAACAACATCAGAGAGAACCTGATAAATATCACATTTCTCTCCATCATGTCAGATGGCTCCACAGACACTTCTGTGAAAGAGAAGGAGTTAGTTTATGTCAGATGGCTCCACAGACACTTCTGTGAAAGAGAAGGAGTTAGTTTATGTCAGATGGCTCCACAGACAGTTCTGTGAAAGAGAAGGAGTTAGTTTATGTCAGATGGCTCCACAGACAGTTCTGTGAAAGAGAAGTTTGTTTATGTCAGATTCTGTCACAAGGGCAAGATCGAGTCAAAGTCTTTTGGCATCAAGTCAGTGGAGAAGGCAGATGCGGCACACATAAGCAACGCCATCAGTGCCATCATGGAGGGAGTGTGTGATGATTGGTGGAACAAGTTGGTCGCTCTGGGAACAGATGGAGCTGCTGTGATGATTGGAGCCAAGAATGGTGTGGTCAGTCGGCTGAAGGGGGACAGGGCCTACATCATCGGCATCCACTGTATGGCACACCACCTTGAACTGACATTTTCTGATGCCATACGGTCCAACGTGATGTTTCAGAAAGTAGAAGACCTCCTCAGTGGGCTCCACACCTTCTACCACACCAGTCCACTGAACCGGGTAAACCTGGTAACAGCTTCCAGGCTCTTGGGCACACACCACTGGTACCCACCAGAATTGGCGGGACCCGATGGGTAGGACACCTATTGCGTGCACTGGACCACTTCCTGCGAGGTTACCAGGGGCTTGTCTAGCACCTGGAACAGGTAGGGGCTCTAGATTGCTATGTTAAATAGTCCAAAAGTCATCATCACTATGTAATGTCCTGTAAATAACAACAAACACAGTTACAATTGGTAACATCATGTTTCAATGCTTTATGCACTGATAAAATATGACATATCTAATATAGTGTTTTTTGGACAGCAATTAATTGTCTAGTTGTATGTCTTTGTTCTTGGTGTATTTCAGATTCAATCTGCTGATGCCCAAAATGTCTGAGGTGTCCAGCAGGCCAAGGCCAGTAAATACTACAGTACTACGAGGGAGGCTGTTGTTATCCACTTCTGGGGCTTCCTGCATTACACACTAACACACCTGAGCAACCTGTCTGGCTGTCTGCAGAGGTCCACCATCACCATAGCAGAAGTCCACAGCTCCTCATGCTCAACACAGGCAGTACTTAAGAAGTACACAACCAGGTATGTTAATTTAACCTGCAATAAGAAATACTTACCTTAAGAGAATTAAGAGAAAGGATTACATCAATAAGGGAGGGAGAGAAAGTGTGAGAGAGTTTGTTGTAAAGGAAAATTCTGAAAGGATGGTAAAATTAGCCTTTTCTCATCAGAGAAGGCCCATGATGAAGGCCATAATGGCCAACAGATATGAGGGAATTTCACTGACCAGAGGTGACAGCCTGACCCTCGTCACATCACAGGACAAAATGCTTGACAGGCTAGTTGAGAGTATGACTGACAGGTTCCAGGACACCAGTGTAGAGGTCCTGTGTTCCACCAAGCTGGTCAGCTTCACCAACTGACCAGAGCCAGGAGATGCAGCAGCAGGTTACTTTATGTTTTGTATTACAGGACAGTCAGGTTGGGTTCAGGTTCATCATCATATTTCTGTAGAGAAGAGAATTAAAACTGCATGATGCTTGTTGTAATGTATGTATACAATTATTCTAGATTTTGGTGACACTGAACTGGAAACCCTGGTGGACCACTTCAAGCCTGTCCTGGAGACCTCTGGTATCCATGTTGAAAGGATCCCTGACCAGTGGACTGTCCTGAAGGTGCTGATGTACCAAGAGCCCCAGTCCCTGCAGAAGATGTCCTCGTTCCGTGTCAACAGGAGCCATCAGCATTCCTGCCCTGACTTGCTGGCATTGGCTGACGTGTGTGTGTGTGTGTGTGTGTGTGTGTGTGTGTGTGTGTGTGTGTGTGTGTGTGTGTGTGTGTGTGTGTGTGTGTGTGTGTGTGTGTGTGTGTGTGTGTGTGTGTGTGTGTGTGTGTGTGTGTGTGTGTGTGCGACACACACCTCTGGCGTGTTGTAGAGAGCGAGGACATATCTTATGGCATGCCACAGCAGGCCTCATGTCTACACTAGAGTCAGTCAATAGTGCCACTTTTTCAGATGGTGGTTTCTATAGAATTAGGAATTAGAATAGTCATTTAATAGGATCTTTATTGACTAAATGGAATGGCATCATAAACATGCTTTTCATGTGTTTGATACTATTCCATTCACTCCGTTCCATCCCTTATTCTCCATTCCATCCATTACACTCCATTCCATCCCTTACACTCCGTTCCATCCCTTACACTCCGTTCCATCCCTTACACTCCGTTCCATCCCTTACACTCCGTTCCATCCATTACACTCCGTTCCATCCCTTACACTCCGTTCCATCCCTTACACTCCGTTCCATCCCTTACACTCCGTTCCATCCATTACACTCCGTTCCATCCATTACACTCCGTTCCA
Source organism: Salmo salar (assembly GCF_905237065.1). Taxonomy (NCBI): domain Eukaryota; kingdom Metazoa; phylum Chordata; class Actinopteri; order Salmoniformes; family Salmonidae; genus Salmo; species Salmo salar. The sequence goes on from NC_059467.1 coordinate 42,347,813, forward strand.
TCCCTTACACTCCGTTCCATCCCTTACACTCCGTTCCATCCCTTACACTCCATTCCATCCCTTACACTCCATTCCATCCATTACACTCCGTTCCATCCCTTACACTCCGTTCCATCCATTACACTCCGTTCCATCCCTTACACTCCGTTCCATCCCTTACACTCCGTTCCATCCATTACACTCCGTTCCACCCATTACACTCCGTTCCATCCATTCCACTCCGTTCCATCCCTTACACTCCGTTCCATCCCTTACACTCCATTCCATCCATTCCACTCCGTTCCATCCATTCAACTCCGTTCCATCCATTACACTCCGTTCCATCCATTATACTCCGTTCCATCCATTCCACTGCGTTCCATCCATTCCACTCCATTCCATCCATTCCACTCCGTTCCATCCATTCAACTCCGTTCCATCCCTTACACTCCGTTCCATCCCTTACTCTCCGTTCCATCCCTTACACTCCGTTCCATCCCTTACACTCCATTCCATCCCTTACACTCCGTTCCATCCCTTACACTCCATTTCATCCATTACACTCCGTTCCATCCATTACACTCCGTTCCATCCATTCCACTCCGTTCCATCCCTTACACTCCGTTCCATCCCTTACACTCCGTTCCATCCTTACACTCCATTCCATCCCTTACACTCCATTCCATCCCTTACACTCCATTCCATCCATTCCACTCCATTCCATCCATTCCATCCATTACACTCCATTCCATCCCGTAAACGCCATTCCATCCATTACACTCCATTCCATCCATTACACTCCATTCCATCCATTATACTCCATTCCAGACATTATTATGTCCTCCCATCAGCAGCCTCCACTGGTTGATTCCCATTGATGTGTTCCATAGGCTACATAAACTGTGTGTTAATGTGGACCAAGTCCATATTATGGTAAGAACAGCTCAAATAAGCAAAGAGATATGACAGTCCATCATTACTTTAAGATATGAAGGTCAGTCAATGCGGAAAATTTCAAGAACTTTGAAAGTTTCTTCAAATGCAGTCGCACAAACTATGAAGCGCTATGATGAAACTGGCTCTCATGAGGACCGCCACAGAAAAGGAAGGCAAAGAGTTACCTCTGCTGCAAAGGATAAGTTCGTTAGAGTTAACTGCACCTCAGATTCCAGCCCAAATAAATGCTTCACAGAGTTCAAGTAACAGACACATCTCAACATCAACTGTTCAGAGGAGACTGTGTGAATCAGGCCTTCATGGTCAAATTGCTGCAAGGAAACCACTACTAAAAGACACAATAATAATATGAGACTTGCTTGGGCCAAGAAACACGAGCAATGGACATTATACCGGTGGAAATCTGAGATTTTTGGTTCCAACCGCTGTGTCTTTCTGTGACACGGAGTAGGTGAACGGATGATCTCTGCATGTGTGGTTCCCACTGTGAAGCATGGAGGAGGAGGTGTGGTGGTGCTTTGCTGGTGACACTGTCAGTGATTTATTTACAAATCAGGGCACACTTAACCAGCATGGATACTGTATCACAGAATTCTGCAGTGATATGCCATCCCATCTGATTTGCGCTTAGCTGAACTTTCATTTGTTTTTCAACAGGACAATGACCCAAAACACACCTCCAGGCTGTGTAAGGGCTATTTGACCAAGGTTAGTGATAGAGCGCTGCATCAGATGACCTGGCCTCCACAATCACTCGACCTCAACCCAGTTGAGATGGTTTGGGATGAGTTGGACCGCAGAGTGAGGAAAAGCAGCCAGCAAGTGCTCAGCATATGTGGGAACTCCTTCAAGACTGTTGGAAAAGCATTCCTCATGAAGCTGGTTGAGAGAATGCCAAGAGTGTGCAAAGCTGTCATCAAGACAAAGGGTGGCTACTTTGAAAAATCTAAAATCTAAAATATATTTACATTTTTTAAACACTTTTTTGTTTACTACGTGATTCCATATGTGTTATTTCATAGTTTTGATGTCTTCACTATTATTCTACAATGTAGAAAATAGTAAAAATAAAGAAAACCCTTCAATGAGTAGGTGTGTCCAAACTGTTGACTGGTACTATATACACTGCTCAAAAAAATAAAGGGAACACTTAAACAACACAATGTAACTCCAAGTCAATCACACTTCTGTGAAATCAAACTGTCCACTTAGGAAGCAACACTGATTGACAATAAATTTCACATGCTGTTGTGCAAATGGAATAGACAACAGGTGGAAATTATAGGCAATTAGCAAGACACCCCCAATAAAGGAGTGGTTCTGCAGGTGGTGACCACAGACCACTTCTCAGTTCCTATGCTTCCTGGCTGATGTTTTGGTCACTTTTGAATGCTGGCGATGCTTTCACTCTAGTGGTAGCATGAGACGGAGTCTACAACCCACACAAGTGGCTCAGGTAGTGCAGCTCATCCAGGATGGCACATCAATACGAGCTGTGGCAAGAAGGTTTGCTGTGTCTGTCAACGTAGTGTCCAGAGCATGGAGGTGCTACCAGGAGACAGGCCAGTACATCAGGAGACGTGGAGGAGGCCGTAGGAGGGCAACAACCCAGCAGCAGGACCGCTACCTCTGCCTTTGTGCAAGGAGGAGCAGGAGGAGCACTGCCAGAGCCCTGCAAAATGACCTCCAGCAGGCCACAAATGTGCATGTGTCTGCTCAAACGGTCAGAAACAGACTCCATGAGGGTGGTATGAGGGCCCGACGTCCACAGGTGGGGGTTGTGCTTACAGCCCAACACCGTGCAGGACGTTTGGCATTTGCCAGAGAACACCAAGATTGGCAAATTCGCCACTGGCGCCCTGTGCTCTTCACAGATGAAAGCAGGTTCACACTGAGCACGTGACAGACGTGACAGAGTCTGGAGACGCCATGGAGAACGTTCTGCTGCCTGCAACATCCTCCAGCATGACCGGTTTGGCGGTGGGTCAGTCATGGTGTGGGGTGGCATTTCTTTGGGGGGCTGCACAGCCCTCCATGTGCTCGCCAGAGGTAGCCTGACTGCCATTAGGTACCGAGATGAGATCCTCAGACCCCTTGTGAGACCATATGCTGGTGCGGTTGGCCCTGGGTTCCTCCTAATGCAAGACAATGCTATACCTCATGTGGCTGGAGTGTGTCAGCAGTTCCTGCAAGAGGAAGGCATTGATGCTATGGACTGGCCCGCCCATTCCCCAGACCTGAATCCAATTAAGCACATCTGGGATATAATGTCTCGCTCCATTCACCAACGCCACGTTGCACCACAGACTGTCCAGGAGTTGGCGGATGCTTTAGTCCAGGTCTGGGAGGAGATCCCTCAGGAGATCATCCGCCACCTCATCAGGAGCATGCCCAGGCGTTGTAGGGAGGTCATACAGGCACGTGGAGGCCACACACACTACTGAGCCTCATTTTGACTTGTTTTAAGGACATTACATCAAAGTTGGATCAGCCTGTAGTGTGGTTTTCCACTTTAATTTTGAGTGTGACTCCAAATCCAGACCTCCATGGGTTGATAAATTGGATTTCCATTGATTATTTTTGTGTGATTTTGTTGTCAGCACATTCAACTACGTAAAGAAAAAAGTATTTAATAAGATTATTTCATTCATTCAGATCTAGGATGTGTTATTTTAGTGTTTTAGTGTTATTTTTTTGAGCAGTGTATATAGGACTAGATAAATGACTAGATAAAGTTTATTTTTACCTGGAGTTTTTTCCTTATTGTAAGATACTACTTTTATCACTTTTAGTCTTGAAATCTGAGTTTGTTTACTAAACAACCTCAAACTAACTGTGAATGATGCTGACTGGGTTTAGACAAAGAAGGGTTCTCCATATATATATGGAGAACCCTTCTTTGTCTAAACCCAGTCAGCATCATTCACACCCTCTTAAGCCTTATCCCCACCAATCTCTTTAAGGATTCACATGTGAGGCCATGTGCTAAACAGAGTGAGTAGTTTAGTAAACAACCTCAGATTTCAAGACTAAAAGTGATAAAAGTAGTAGCCTACAATAAGGAAAAACTCCAGGTAAAAATAAACTTTATCTAGTCCTTGGTCTATATCCTAATCTGACTTTGATTTAGGTCATGTTGTTCTTCACATTACTGTCTCTGGTAAACACACACTGTTTATTTGTCACATGCACAGGATACAGAAGGTGTACATGGTATAGTGAAATGGTTACTTTCATAGTAGAAATATCAAAAACAGAAAGTGTCCAGATAAAAATATTTTATGAATATTTTATAATTATTAGATGATGCTTACCCAACACACTTGTATAAATCGATGGGTCATGTGAAGGAAATGCTATAACCAACCCCCAGCCACTTCTAGCTAAGTGGATGGGTCACTATTGTCTAGACATGTACACATGTTTATGAAATACAATAGATGGCCGTAATCACTCCCAGACACACCTGGCTAACTTGATGGGTTATGTAATCAATCATCTGGCGAAGTGGAGTCTTTTGTTTAGACGTAGCAAGCTAGCTAAACAATGAACTGGAATAATCCCAACTCCTACCAATACAAATGTTTTCATAGCTGTAGTAGGAATCTGCAGGTAGCTAAAGAGCTAACCAACTAGGTTCAATGTTAGCTAGCTAACATTAGGCTTTAACTAGCAATGCAAATGGGTCATACACGTAACGTTAGCTAGTGAGCCGGCTAGCTAATGTTCTCTAGCTAGCTAACAGTATGCTTTAACTTGCAATGAAAACGACTTTCTGACAAAATTTGAAATGTATAAAATCGGAAAATGTAGCTAGACTGTAACCCGTATACATAGATGAATGCTTCACGGCTGACTGGAACCATTTGGCTCAGTTTTGTTTGTAGTTGCATCTTTGGACAGCATTGTGTCAAGTCACTCAGGTTCACACTGACCGTGGCATGTGCAGAAAGTAGCCCATCACTTTTTCCAACTGATCTGTCGACTGCGCCCGCTAAATTCAGGGCATCAATGTTGTTGAGAAAAGTAACAAAACTTTTGTAGTTCTCGATGGCTGACGTTATGTCTTTAAAACAGTAGAAATGTGCAGTACTATCAACACATACTGAGCAGTTGACGTTATAGACAGAAACATGCTACATGCCAGACCAATCCATATTCATCTCCCGGCATGTCCAGCCCAGCTATTATCTCAGCCAATCATGGCTAGCAGGAAGGTTCCTCACTTTTTCCATAGCTAAACCAACTAATTAATTTAACAATTTTATTCATATTTATGGATGGAATACAAGTTTGTTATTAAAACACATGAAAGTTCACATTTTCCAGAAGGCATTTCTACCAACAACAAAAAAACACATTTTGATTCGAAAAAATTATGTTTACGTTCAAATGCCTCACCTGTGGAGTAGTGATGTACATGACATACGCCTAGTTTCCTGAAACGAGTCACATATATGATTGGTGTGTACATTCAGTGTGGACATTATATGAATAGAAAAGGTGTGTACAGCAGTAGTTATATAGGATGAGCCATGACTAGAACACACTATATACATCTGAAGTGGGTTAAACAGTATGTAAATATTATTAAAGTGACCAGTGTTCAATGACTCTATGTTCATAGTGACAGTATCTAAGGTTCAGGGCAGGGTAGCGGGTGGTGGCCGGCTAGGGATGACTGTTTAACAGTCTGATAGCCTGGAGATTGAAGCTGTTTTTCAGTCTCTTGATCCCAGCTTTGATGGACCTGTACAGTCTAAGCCTTCTAGATGGTAGCAGGATGAGGTTCTTGATGATCTTCTAGACTTTCCTGTGACACCGAGTGCTGTAGATGTCCTGGAGGGCAGGCAGTGTGCCCCCGGTGATGCATTGGGCTGGCTGCACCACCCTCTAGAGAGCCCTGTGGTTGCGGGCGGTGTAGTTGCCATACCAGGCGGTGATACAGCCCGGCAGAATGCTCTCGATAGTGCATCTATAGGAGTTTGTGAGGGTCTTAGGAGCCAAGCCAATTTTCTTTAGCCTCCAGAGGTTCAAGAGGCGCTGTTGTGCCTTCTACACCATGCTGTTGGTTGTGAAGCGACCATTTCAGGTAGTCAGTGATGTGCACACCGAGGAATATGAAGTTTTGACCCTTTCCACTGCGGCCCTGTCGATGTGATGTGGGTGTGCTCTCTCTGCTGTCTCCTGTAGTCCATGATCATCTCCTTCATTTTGTTGACGTTGAGGGAGAGGTTATTTTCCTGACACCACTCCGCCAGGGCTCTCACCTCTTACCCTGTAGGCTGTCTCGTCGTTGTTGGTAATCAGGCCTAACACTGTTGTGTTGTCAGCAAACTTGATGATTGAGTTGGAGACGTGCGTGGCCACACAGAAATGGGATAGCAGGGAGTACAGGAGGGGGCTGAGCATGCACCCCTGTGGGGCCCTCGTGTTGATGATGAGAGGATCAGCGTCTTGGATCTTATTGGAGGTTAAAACAGGAAGTTATTGAGTTATTGCGTGTTTTTATTCCTGTGTCCCTTCTGTAACCAGGCACCTCTTTCTGTATGAACTTATTCTCCCCGTCACACTGAAACGTTTCATCCATGGTGTTACTCTCACCAGGCCGGCACACTTATCCTCCTGTTTACTTTGGACCTGTAGTCTGGGGTGTAACAACAGCACTCCATATTTCCTCCAGCTGTGTAGAGGGTAAATCATGAACATGTCAGTGGTTCCACTTAATTAACCGTGTACTGTTTTCGTTTGCTACGCCACATGACGTAGTGCCTTCAGAAAGTATTCATACCCCTTGATTTATTACACATTTTCTTGTTCCAGCCTGAATTCAAAATGTATTGAATTGGGTTTTTTCCCCTCACCCATCTACACACAATACTACATAGTGACAAAGTGAAAACATTTTAGTTTTTTTCTTCTAAAAATGAAATACAGAAATATCTCATTAACATAAGTATTCACACCTCTGAATCAATACATGTTCAGGGGTGATTACAGCTGTGAGTATTTCTGGGTAAGTCTCTAAGAGCTTTCCACACCTGAATTGTACAATATTTGCCCATTATTCCTTTCAAAATACTTCAAGCTCTGTCAAATTGGTTGTTGATCATTGATGGACAACCATTTTCAGGTCTTGCCATAGATTTTCAAGTAGATTTAAGTCAAAACTGTAACTTGCCCACTCAGGAACATTCACTGTCTTGTTGGTAAGCAATTCCAGTGTATATTTGGCCTTGTGTTTTAGGTTATTGTCCTGCTGAAAGATGAATTCATCTCCCAGTGTCTGGTGGAAAGCAGACTGAACCAGGTTTTCCTCCAGGATTTTGCTTGTGCTTAGCTCCGTTTATTTTTTATCCTCCAAAACTCCCCAGAATTAACAATTACAAGTGTACCCATAACATGATGCAGCCACCACTATGCTTGAAAATATGGAGAGTGGTAACTCAGTAATGTGTTGTATTGGATTTGCCCCAAACATAACACCTTGTATTCAGGACAAAAAGTGAATTGCTTTGCCACATTATTTTGCAGTATTACTTTTGTGTCTTGTTGCAAACAGGATGCATGTTTTGGAAAATGTTTATTCTGTATAATCTTCCTTCTTTTCATTTAGGTTAGTATTGTGGAGTAACTACAATGTTGTTGATCCAACCTCAGTTTTCTCCCATAACAGCCATTAAGCTCTAACTGTTTTGAAGTCACCATTGGCTTCATGGTGAATCCCTGAGCAGTAACCGAGTTAGGAAGGACGCCAGTATCTTTGTAGTGACTGGGTGTATTGATACACCATCCAAAGTGAAATAAATAACTTCACCATGCTCAAAGGGATATTCAATGTCTACCAATCAGTGCCCTTCTTTGCGAGGTATTGGAAAACCTCCCTGGTCTTTGTGGTTGAATCTGTGTTCTGTGTTTGAAATTCACTGCTCGACGGAGGAACCTTACAGATAATTGTATGTGTGGGGTACAGAGCTGAGGCAGTCATTATAAAATAAATGTTAAACACTAGTATTGCACAGAGACTGAGTCCATGCAACTTATTATGTGACTTGTTAAGCACATTTTTACTCCTGAACATGTTTTTATGGTTGTCATAACAAAGGGGTTTAATACTTATTGACTCAAGACATTTCAGCTTTCGATTCTTTATTATTTAGTACAAATTTCAAAAAACAAAATTCCACTTTGACATTATGGGGCATTGTGTTAAGGCCAATGACAAAAAAAATCTAAATGTAATCAATTTTAAGTTCAGGCTGTAACAGAACAAAATGTGTAAAAAGTCAAGGGGTTGTGAATACTTTCTGAAGGTGCAGTATTTAACATTAAACAGGATACAACCTGATCCAAGAACCTTTTCCCCCTCTTCCCTCGCCCTCCCACGGGTTGAGAGAGAAAGAGCAAGAGCAATGTGTGGTGGAAAGACATATCATGTAAGTTCCCAAAAGTTCCAAAACATTTATATATTCCACCAGTCTGCTAGCATCGGGGAATAGATCTAATTTTCGGAGAGGAAATTGACGCTCCGACCATGAAATTAACCTCTCATTAATCATGGACTAGATTTGGAAGTTCGCAAATTGATTTTTGTTGAGTCCACACAGACATCGCTGCCTAACCTCTCGGTAAACGTTTCCGTGTTCTCTTAATTCCATTTGGCCCAGCTTGTGGCTCGGCACACGGCCATCTCAATTGAGAGCATGGGCATTAGTCTTCCCCCTCGGAGAGTGACTTCATCAGATTGCTTCCCTCATGACATTCTGTTCCCTTGCAGATTCCTAGACAGCCACCTGTTCCGCTCAGAATCATTACCAAACCATTAACATCCAAAACAGCTACACAGCTCCATTCAAAGTCCTCAGTATCATTCAGTATTTCCCTCACATTTCATAAATCCACATTTCAGGGCCAATTCAGACTCATTCATGCATGGCCGAATGGGGGATTTTTCCACAGGCCAGGGCCAGAAGACATAGCTGTTAAGAGTGTATTGTCAGGGCCCGAGGTGGATGAAGTTTTCTGCGCTGTCTCTTTCTGACAGGGAAGATTTGTTCTCCTGCAGGGAGAAGGGCTCCAGTCTACCATTCTATTGTCCCTCAGCTGACAGCCCTCCTAACAGCCTGCTTGCATCCAGCCCCAAACCTGAGCCAAAGAGCAGCTCACTGTCTGTCAGCAATACAGCTCGGAACTGTCCAAAACAATTATGACCCTACCGAGTAACACATTATAAACCCAATCCACTACAGTAATATCAATAAAAATAACCCATTATAACCACAATCTATTGTGGTACTGTCAATAGAAATAACACATTAGAACCCCAATCCATTACGGTACTGTCAATAGAAATAACACATTAGAACCCAATATATTGAGGTACTGTCAATAGAAATAACACATTATAACCCCAATCCATTACGGTACTGTCAATAGAAATAACACATTATAACCCCAATCTATTGTGGTACTGTCAATAGAAATAACACATTATAACCCCAATCCATTACGGTACTGTCAATCGAAATAACACATTATAACCCCAATCTATTGTGGTACTGTCAATAGAAATAACACATTATAACCCCAATCCATTACGGTACTGTCAATAGAAATAACACATTATAACCCCAATCTATTACGGTACTGTCAATAGAAATAACACATTAGAAACCCAATCCATTACGGTACTGTCAACAGAAATAACACATTAGAACCCAATATATTGAGGTACTGTCAACAGAAATAACACATTAGAACCCAATCTATTATGGTACTGTCAATAGAAATAACACAGAACCCCAATCTATTGTGGTACTGTCAATAGAAATAACACATTATAACCCCAATCCATTACGGTACTGTCAATAGAAATACATTTATATTCAATACTGTACTGGACCATGTATTTATATTACTCCGTAGAGGGTGTGTGTGTGTGTGTGTGTGTGTGTGTGCGCGCTTGTGTGTGTGTGTGTGTGTGTGTGTGTGTGTGTGTGTGTGTGTGTGTGTGTGTGTGTGTGTGTGTGTGTGTGTGTGTGTGTGTGTGTGTGTGTGTGTGTGTTGCGCGGTGCATGCATCTGAATGTGATTGTTTGTGTTTGTAATTAACCAAAATGCTCAATGACAGGCTCTTATTTCCAGCAATGGCCCCGGACTAAGATGCGAAGAGATCCGGCCAGTCTGATTACAATGTCGTTGCCATGCTAATCTTCATTAGGACAGCTAATTGGCTGGCTGCTGAGGAAGTTTCCAGCCACTCGGCACCATGGGAGACCAGAGGACTGTGGGACAGGGACTGCAGGCGTCCAGATGACTCTGAGGATTATGGGTAATCCCTCTCATAAAACCACTGACAGGGACTGTTCAGATGGAGACAAAAAGGCAAGTGAAAGAAATTGATTTGTCACTGTAATGTTATCCGTCTCCTGGCGGCCAGTGTGGTGTGGTGGGGAAGCTGCTGGATAAATGTGAGGACCAAAGAGCAGCCTTCATTTGAAGAAGTGTGAATGCAGAGTGGAGGGAAGGAGAGAGAGGGACACTGCAGAGAGACCAGGAAGAGAAAGGAGGTGTATGCTCACCCATAAACATGTCAGTGTGAATCCACACATACTGTACAATGTATGCAACAGTAACATATCTCAGGAAGGACATGAACACATTCACATATCTGGTAACACCGTGTGACTGGGTGTGTGCGTGTGTGTCCCATATCTATCTATGAATACTCAGTATGTGTATAAATCCTGACCACCAGTGGCACAGTAGTCTAAAACACTGCATCTCAGTGCAAGAGGTGTCACTGCAGTCCCTGGTTCAAATCCAGACTGCATCACATCCAGCTGTGATTGGGATTCCCATAACCCAGCACACAATTGGCCCAGTGTTGTCTGGGGTAGGCCGTCACTGTAAATAAGAATTAGTTCTTAATTTAAAACTGACTTTCCTAGTTAAATAAAGGTTAAATTACCACCACAGCATGTAAATGTCTCATTCATAGCCAGCAAAAAGCACCACGCTCAGTCACAGGAATAAAGACCCAGACAGACATTTACTACACCCATTCCAGAAGGAGAACACTGTGGTCGAGCCCCGAAACCCAACAACCATCTTGTCCTCTCTGCCAACATTTAGGAGAGATAACAGGAGGAGAGATAAAGGAAAAACAGCTTGATGACACAGACAGCATTAATTATGTAGCGCTGGCAACCAATGAAAGCAGGTTCTGCTGGTCCCCTGACAAGCTCTGGATAAAAGAGTGATGATGATTAGTTAAATCACGGAGGAACCCGGACAATGCATAAGAGATGACTTTTCTGGTTGGCCTTGTGGAGGAGGCGGGGCTAGCTGCCATACACTTCAACCCACCTATCATTCCTCCACTCTCCAGCCTCATGGAGAACCACTGCCACAGACATTCATCCTTCTGCTGTCTGCTGCATCAACTGATACTAGAATGAATTTATATTGACCGTATTATCACTAGCTGTCTGCTCCAGCCAGAGGCAGCCAGGCATACTTTCTACAAATTAAAGACCTCATTTATGGTCATTTGTGAAATCTGGGAGGGGAGACAGAGTTTGAAAAGGAGGGGTGTGGGGGGTGCTGCTGGGATTTTTGGGGATGAAGGAGTGTGTGTACAGGGTGGAGGTGCAAAGGGGTGTGTGTGTGTGTGTTTGTGAGGTAAAGAGCAGGTAGGGTTAGTCTGATGAAATGTGAGATACTGTACCTCATACCATGAGGTGGTTCTGTTCTGTCATGTCGACATGGTGCAAACCACAGGTTACACAAGTCTGGAGGGCCCCACACCCTTCCCTCTCTCCTCCTCCTCCCTTCTTCCAGTCCTCCTCCCCGAACGTACCACCTGCCAGGACTTTCTTACTGTTGGCCTTGTAATGTCATCTCAGCTGTGCACAAACAGCCCCAAACCAAACCTGACTTGTATCTGTCTGTGTGTCTCACCATGAATGTCAGTGTGAATGAGTGAGTGAGTGACTGAGTGACTGAGTGAGTGAGTGAGTGAGTGAGTGAGTGAGTGAGTGTGTGAGTGTGAGTGAGTGAGTGAGTGAGAATAAAACCACACCCAGCTGTTCTTCCTCTCCACTCAGCTGACTAGCAGAGGGAGGTAAAGCTGAAGTGAATTGACATTATTATTAGTCACACAGTCAAATATGCTGACTGACGATAACAAACTGAAACAGCTGTTAAACCTTATCGTTGGTCAGCCACAGGAACACATCTCCAGAGAGGGCCACTGAACCTCTTGTTTCTCCTTTTGTAATTCACAACACATTAAGGAATTGGCAAAACATCACTTGTAAATCAATCAAACGCTGGCTCACAGCACTGACAGAGCCTTCTGGCATACATCTGAGTTTTACATAGATTCATTCAAGGTGAGTGGGTTTAATGTGTACATACTATATGTTCAATCATGTATATGTATAATACCCACAGTACAGTGTGTGGTCTGGAAGGTCTTGGCTATGGTACTTGGTAAGGTATTATGGTAAGGCCTAACAGTTATTGTTTGGGGTACAATCTCTGAGTATAAGTGGATTAATGATAGGTTAACAACATTAGCTTAATGTTGTACATCAGAGAAAAGCCATTCACCATAAATATACCTCCTTCTCTCTAACCTTTCTCTCACCTTTCTGCCCTGCAGTCTAACCTTCCCCTTACCTGTCCTCCCTGCTCTCTCCACCTACACTAGTTTCCCTCCCAGAGGACCTGTCCAGACTTGCCCTCCTGCTGGCTCTTTCTGAGTATGTTCTCTCTCCACACAACTCTCCCATTAGCCTGCTGCTTGACCTCTGAGGGACCCTGACCTCTGAGTGGCCCTGGGCCTACGGGGAAGAATGTCTCTTTTTTCAATGTAGTCGGATACTGAGCGCTGTTGAGAGCATTGGTTTCAATGGCTGAGGAAAATGATTGTTGAAAAATTGAGGGATTGAGGTGTCAGAGAGGTGAGTGAGTTGTGATTTTCACAACATGGCTGAAGGGAAAGACACCATAACTGTGTTGTGTTTAGAACAGGAGTTAGCATGATTCCTAGTACATGTGTGCACGTTCACACACACTCACACCCTTCTTGGCCTCTCCCATGCAGGTGACGAGCCATGGTCACACACCACTTCCTGGCCCGCGTCAGCTGAGGTCACCAACGCCCCTGAAGAAGAACACACTGCTCTGTCTGCTGTGAGTACCACACACACACACACACACACACACACACACACACACACACACACACACACACACACACACACACACACACACACACACACACACACACACACACACACACACACACACACACACACACACACACACACACACACACACCGGCCACGCACCAGTGCCGCTCACACAAACACACACACCCAAAACCGCTGATAAACACAAACGCTAGGAAGCCCGCTGGAATGCGCCCTGGTTGTTGACTGATGCCGGTTCAGATCTCACTGAACCGCGGCGAGTTCCCTCTAGAGGAGGGTTTGCTGTTGCACCCACACAGATTATCATCTGCCCCCGCTCCCTCCTTCCCCCTCTCTCATCTTGTTTTCTATTATTAAATGAGAGTTTGTTTGGCTTTGCTCTATCTAATGAGTGATTACTTGGCAGTGGGAGGAGCGGCCCACACAGACCGACCGCTCCACTGCAGGTAAACAGACAAAGAAATACAACAATTACAATGAATGGAAGTGACTTCTTGGATTTAACAATTTAACAGAAAGTCACTCAAAAGTGTGATTGATTTTCATTTTTAGGTTTAAACCCATAAGGAAGTGTTTAAACCTACGATGAGGCCTTTATTCCTTGACCTAATACAATGCTTAATTGTGTAATGTAACCTTTTCTGTGGGGTAATCAATGGTAAAAAGCCTAATTGTAGGTTGTGGTAATCCATCGACAGATCAGTGAACAAATGCATACCTTATAATCAGCACCTTCATTCTGGATACTCAACCTAAAAAACATTTTAAAACCAAGTATTTACACAAAGGATTAAACCCATTTAAATAAAGATGTCTCTGGCGGCAGGTAGTCTAGTGGTTAGAGCATTGGGCCAGTAACCGAATGGTTGCTGGATCGAATCCCTGAGCTGACAAGGTAAAAATCTGTCGTTCTGCCCCTGAACAAGGCAGTTAACCCACTGTTCCTAGGCCGTCATTGTAAATAAGGATTTGTTCTTAACTGACTTGCCTATTAAATAAAAAGTTTAGTCTATTTCTACGGAGACTTTTGTAGAAATGTTTGTATCCTATCACCACTCACAAGCTGACTACAAGGATCTCTGATTTCTAGACTCTATCTCGTATCCACCACAATCACCCTACGTGCCCCTATGGTCAGTCAGCATTAACACATTCCCCACAAACAATCACCCTACGTGGTCAGTCAGCATTAAGACATTCCCCACAAACAATCACCCTACATGGTCAGTCAGCATTAACACATTCCCCACAAACAATCACCCTACGTCGTCTGTCTGCATTAACACATTCCCCACAAACAATCACCCTATGTGGTCTGTCTGCATTAACACATTCCCCACAAACAATCACCCTATGTGGTCTGTCTGCATTAACACATTCCCCACAAACAATCACCCTACGTGGTCTGTCTGCATTAACACATTCCCCACAAACAATCACCCTACGTGGTCAGTCAGCATTAACACATTCCCCACAAACAATCACCCTACGTGGTCTGTCTGCATTAACACATTCCCCACAAACAATCACCCTACGTGGTCTGTCTGCATTAACACATTCCCCACAAACAATCACCCTACGTGGTCAGTCAGCATTAACACATTCCCCACAAACAATCACCCTACGTGGTCTGTCTGCATTAACACATTCCCCACAAACAATCACCCTACATGGTCTGTCTGCATTAACACATTCCCCACAAACAATCACCCTACGTGGTCAGTCAGCATTAACACATTCCCCACAAACAATCACCCTACGTGGTCTATCTGCATTAACACATTCCCCACAAACAATCACCCTACGTGGTCTGTCTGCATTAACACATTCCCCACAAACAATCATCCTACATGGTCTGTCTGCATTAACACATTCCCCACAAACAATCACCCTACGTGGTCTGTCAGCATTAACACATTCCCCACAAACAATCACCCTACGTGGTCTGTCAGCATTAACACATTCCCCACAAACAATCACCCTACGTGGTCTGTCAGCATTAACACATTCCCCACAAACAATCACCCTACGTGGTCTGTCAGCACCCTACGTGGTCTGTCAGTATTAACACATTCCCCACAAACAATCACCCTACGTGCCCCTACGGTCAGTCAGCATTAACACATTCCCCACAAACAATCACCCTATTCCGCTGGTCTGTCTGCATTAACACATTCCCCACAAACAATCATCCTACATGGTCTGTCTGCATTAGACACATTCCCCACAAACATCCCTACTTGGTCTGTCAGCATTAGACACATTCTCCAGCAGACACTCACCCTACTTGGTCTGTCAGCATTAACACATTCCCCAACAAACAATCACCCTACGTTGTCTGTCAGCATTAACACATTCCCCAACAAACAATCACCCTACGTGGTCTGTCAGCACCCTACGTGGTCTGTCAGTATTAACACATTCTCCACAAACAATCACCCTACGCTGCCCCTACTGTCTGTCAGCATTAGAACACATTCCCCAGCAAACACTGACCCTATGTGCCCCTATTGTCTGTCAGCATTAGAACACATTACCCAGAAACATATGGTCTGTCAGCATTAGAACAGATTCCCCACAAACATATTGTCTGTCAGCATTAGAACAGATTCTCCAGACAGACACTGAACCCTATTGTCTGTCAGCAGTAGAACACATTCTCCAGACAGACACTGAAACCTATTGTCTGTCAGCAGTAGAACACATTCTCCAGACAGACACTGAACCCTATTGTCTGTCAGCAGTAGAACACATTCTCCAGACAGACACTGAGCCCTATTGTCTGTCAGCATTAGAACAGGTACTCCAGACAGACACTGAACCCTATTGTCTGTCAGCAGTAGAACACATTCTCCAGACAGACACTGAACCCTATTGTCTGTCAGCAGTAGAACACATTCTCCAGACAGACACTGAACCCTATTGTGTGTTAGCAGTAGAACAGATACTCCAGACAGACACTCAACCCTATTGTCTGTCAGCAGTAGAACAGATACAACCAGACAGACACTGAACCCTATTGTCTGGCAGCAGTAGAACACATTCTCCAGACAGACACTGAACCTTATTGTCTGTCAGCAGTAGAACACATTCTCCAGACAGACACTGAACCCTATTGTCTGTCAGCAGTAGAACACATTCTCCAGACAGACACTGAACCCTATTGTGTGTTAGCAGTAGAACAGTTACTCCAGACAGACACTGAACCCTATTGTCTGTCAGCAGTAGAACACATTCTCCAGACAGACACTGAACCCTATTGTCTGGCAACAGTAGAACACATTCTCCAGACAGACACTGAACCCTATTGTCTGTCAGCAGTAGAACACATTCTCCAGACAGACACTGAACCCTATTGTCTGTTAGCAGTAGAACACATTGTCCAGACAGACCTGTTTGTCTCTCTTTCCTCTTATTTCACCAACCAGTGTTTTCAGTGTCCTTAACCCCACATAGATAAAGTACCAGTATTGATGTTTGGTAGGCATAGCGTTGATGTGGGTGAACTCTAGTTCTGCTCTATTGAAACTCATTACAAAACATTCGGCTAGAGGAAAGGAGAAAACTGAGTACAATAGTATGAGGAAGCTAGAGTGGAATTTAAATGATAAAAGACTTCCTAAAAATGTAAACGTCGTTAGCTAACGAGCCTTTGTACTAAACAGGACTCCGATTATTTTTAAGTTTCCACCGCAAATGAGCAATCCACATGCCTAAATACTATAATGCATTACAATACCTGAATGTGTATATGTCAACTTCAGTTGATGTATACAGTACCAGTCAAAAGTTTGGACACACCTACTCATTCAAGGATTCTTCTTTATTTTTACTATTTTCTACATTTTAGAATAATAGTGAAGACATCAAAACGATGAAATAACACATATGGAATCATGTAGTAACCAAAAAATTTTTTTTTTATATTTGCCTTTACCATTATTCTACAATGTAGAGAACTTTTAAAATAAAGAAAAACCCTTGAATGAGTATGTGTCCAAACTTTTGACTGGTACTCTATGTATAATCAGATTAGTAGAAGTCAATTTCAGAGCCCTCTATACCTGTAGGGCAGGGGTATTCAAATCTCACCCTACGAGGTCCCGGGTACTGCTGGTCTTCTGTTCTACTTGA
Organism: Salmo salar; assembly: GCF_905237065.1. Classification (NCBI taxonomy): domain Eukaryota; kingdom Metazoa; phylum Chordata; class Actinopteri; order Salmoniformes; family Salmonidae; genus Salmo; species Salmo salar. The sequence goes on from NC_059467.1 coordinate 42,365,103, forward strand.
TAGTTAATGGCGCCCACCTGGTGTGCCACGTCTAAATCAGTCCCTGATTAGAGGGGAAGAATGAACAAAATCAGGGGAAAGGGATTTGACGTCCAGATTTGAATTTGAGGCCTGTAGGGGATTAAACTACCCTGTGACACGTTTTCAAGGGGCGTTATGTATCATTTACAACTCATTTCAGCTCTCCTAAAAGCTACGTCTTGATTCAGGAAATGGACAGGAAGTGTTTTGTGCTACATAGATGAATGCACCAATCAGGATACATTTCATTAAAAGTGTCTCATGGGATAGTCCATGATTGTCAAGTGTATGGAATTCTGAAAACATTAGTGTCATAGTATTGTGATAATGCACAATGATAAATCCACATCATTGTGGGGGTTTTAGAAACTCCATTGTGAGTGAGTAACACTAGTGCTGTTTCGGTGTGGGTCTTGTCTTTCTTAGCCATAAGTGTGACTTGTTGAGAGGACTTAAGAAGAAAGGTGTTTGTTATATGGTGGCAGGTGCAGAGCCCCCCCCCCCCTTAGTTCAGGGTAAGGATGGCAGCCATTTTGGTCCCTCCTGATGAGCGGAGGTGAGTGATTTACAGTGCAGCTGTGGGCCCATGTCCTGGTCGAAATATGGGCCCCCATATCACTCACACACACACACACTCACACACACACACACACACACACACACACACACACACACACACACACACACACACACACACTCACCAGTCACCAGTCGCTTACTCAACTGTTTCTTTTTCTGTCACAGGCACAAATGTTGGCCTTTCAAACGTTTCTTTTAGTAGTCTCCTCCCTCGAAGGCCATCTTTCATTAATACCCTTAGATTTACCAGCACAATCACATCAGATAAGGATTCATGAAGGACATTATTCAACGATGAACTCCTTGGTCTTGACCAAATATCAGGTGAGGAAACCTGATAAAAACAAACCGACCACTACCTTGTATCCTTTTCCCTCTTGCTCTCATCCAACACTTCTCACTCTGCCCCTACTCGGATGGTATTGCGCCGTCCCAACCTTCGCTCTCTCTCTCCCGCTACTCTCTCCTCTTCCATCCTATCATCTCTTCCCTCTGCTCAAACCTTCTCCAACCTATCTCCTGATTCTGCCTCCTCAACCCTCCTCTCCTCCCTTTCTGCATCCTTTGATTTTCTCTGTCCCCTATCCTCCAGGCCGGCTCGGTCCTCCCCTCCTGCTCCGTGGCTCGACGACTCACTACGAGCTCACAGAACAAGGCTCCGGGCAGCCGAGCGGAAATGGAGGAAAACTCGCCTCCCTGCGGACCTGGCATCCTTTCACTCACTCCTCTCTACATTCTCCTCTTCTGTCTCTGCTGCTAAAGCCACTTTCTACCACTCTAAATTCCAAGCATCTGCCTCTAACCCTAGGAAGCTCTTTGCTACCTTCTCCTCCCTCCTGAATCCTCCTTCCCCTCCCCCCCTCCTCCCTCTCTGCGGATGACTTCGTCAACCATTTTGAAAAGAAGGTTGACGATATCCGATCCTCGTTTGCTAAGTCAAACGACACCGCTGGTCCTGCTCACACTGCCCTACCCTGTGCTTTGACCTCTTTCTCCCCTCTCTCTCCAGATGAAATCTCGCGTCTTGTGACGGCCGGCCGCCCAACAACCTGCCCACTTGACCCTATCCCCTCCTCTCTTCTCCAGACCATTTCCGGAGACCTTCTCCCCTTCCTCACCTCGCTCATCAACTCATCCTTGACCGCTGGCTACGTCCCTTCCGTCTTCAAGAGAGCGAGAGTTGCACCCCTTCTGAAAAAACCTACACTCAATCCCTCCGATGTCAACAACTACAGACCAGTATCCCTTCTTTCTTTTCTCTCCAAAACTCTTGAACGTGCCGTCCTTGGCCAGCTCTCCTGCTATCTCTCTCAGAATGACCTTCTTGATCCTAATCAGTCAGGTTTCAAGACTGGGCATTCAACTGAGACTGCTCTTCTCTGTGTCACGGAGGCTCTCCGCACTGCTAAAGCTAACTCTCTCTCCTCTGCTCTCATCCTTCTAGACCTATCTGCTGCCTTTGATACTGTGAACCATCAGATCCTCCTCTCCACCCTCTCCGAGTTGGGCATCTCCGGCGCGGCCCACGCTTGGATTGCGTCCTACCTGACAGGTCGCTCCTACCAGGTGGCGTGGCGAGAATCTGTCTCCGCACCATGCGCTCTCACCACTGGTGTCCCCCAGGGCTCTGTTCTAGGCCCTCTCCTATTCTCGCTATACACCAAGTCACTTGGCTCTGTCATATCCTCACATGGTCTCTCCTATCATTGCTATGCAGACGACACACAATTAATCTTCTCCTTTCCCCCTTCTGATAACCAGGCGGCGAATCGCATCTCTGCATGTCTGTCAGACATATCAGTGTGGATGACGGATCACCAGCTCAAGCTGAACCTCGGCAAGACGGAGCTGCTCTTCCTCCCGGGGAAGGACTGCCCGTTCCATGATCTCGCCATCACGGTTGACAACTCCCTTGTGTCCTCCTCCCAGAGTGCTAAGAACCTTGGCGTGATCCTGGACAACACCCTGTCGTTCTCCACTAACATCAAGGCGGTGACCCGATCCTGTAGGTTCATGCTCTACAACATTCGCAGAGTACGACCCTGCCTCACACAGGAAGCGGCGCAGGTCCTAATCCAGGCACTTGTCATCTCCCGTCTGGATTACTGCAACTCGCTGTTGGCTGGGCTCCCTGCCTGTGCCATTAAACCCCTACAACTCATCCAGAACGCCGCAGCCCGTCTGGTGTTCAACCTTCCCAAGTTCTCTCACGTCACCCCGCTCCTCCGCTCTCTCCACTGGCTTCCAGTTGAAGCTCGCATCCGCTACAAGACCATGGTGATTGCCTACGGAGCTGTGAAGGGAACGGCACCTCCATACCTTCAGGCTCTGATCAGGCCCTACACCCAAACAAGGGCACTGCGTTCATCCACCACTGGCCTGCTGGCCCCCCTACCTCTGAGGAAGCACAGTTCCCGCTCAGCCCAGTCAAAACTGTTCGCTGCTCTGGCACCCCAATGGTGGAACAAGCTCCCTCACGACGCCAGGACAGCGGAGTCAATCACCACCTTCCGGAGACACCTGAAACCCCACCTCTTTAAGGAATACCTAGGATAGGATAAAGTAATCCTTCTAACCCCCCCACCCCCTTAAAAGATTTAGATGCACTATTGTAAAGTGGTTGTTCCACTGGATATCATAAGGTGAATGCACCATTTTGTAAGTCGCTCTGGATAAGAGCGTCTGCTAAATGACTTAAATGTAAATGTAAATGTAAATGAAACCAGAGTATATCAGCTAACATTACATCATCCTACTGTAGATCTACGTGGAAACAAACACACTGAGCAAACTAACTGCTTCCATGTTATAATGTCTGACTTTTACCGTTGGTTTAACCAGAGGGCCTTTGTTTTTTGCTGGCCTCAGTCTACTGGGTTGCTGCAGTTCTTGGCCAGTGGTCATTAATAATGAGACATGCAGGCTGAGGGGACAGTTGCTGATTGGAATGAAGAGCCTCTGTAAAGGAGACAGCTACAAATTTCCCTGACAGGCCAGGCGTCCATTACTTAGAGTCAGCTGCCAAAACAGCAGTAATCAGAGCTGGGAGAGAGAAGGGGGTGAGTAGAGGCTCGCTTTTTCATGGGCGTACACACACACACACACACACACACACACACACACGCACACGCACACGCACACGCACACACACCGAACATTTCCCACATAACATCCCACGTTTTCCCCAATCTTCACAAGCCAATATGGAAAACTATGGAAGGCAACTGAAATATCAACAAGCTCTTACAGTCTCACGTCAGAATCAGACGTTCATCCATTTTTAGAAGTTGTTCCAAACGTCATATATCTAAGTGTTTAAGGTTAAGTTTAGACATTAACTCATAATTGTTAAGGTAAGTGTTAAGGTTCGGCATCGGCTTTAAACTAAAATCTCGAAAACAACTTTCTATCGCTTGATTCAAACCTTTTGCACCAGAGGCACCCATCCCATTCCGGTCCACAACCTCCCCAGCATTCCCGTCCACAACCTCCCCAGCATTCCCGTCCACAACCTCCCCAGCATTCCCGTCCACAACCTCCCCAGCAAAACCAAAACCTACAGCGCTTCCTGTTGCCCCTAGTGAAGGATTTCCAAGTCATCTCCCGACGTCCTCAGACATGGATGGACATCTAATACTGACGTGTATCATGGGTGACCTGGCTGGAAATATAGGATCACTCACATGCACACTATAGGGAATCATATTTCCTGGTAGCCACTTACAACCTTGCCAAGTTTAAAGGCCCTGTGAAGGATTTCCTGGGCTGGAAGAGTGCCAGCCTAACCATTTTACAGCTGTGTATGGACTGGACTGTGAGGGGGTGAAGGCCCAGGCTAATGTGCCTGCGTGTGTCTGTCTGTGTGTGTGTGTGTGTGTGTGTGTGTGTGTGTGTGTGTGTGTGTGTGTGTGTGTGTGTGTGTGTGTGTGTGTGTGTGTGTGTGTGATCAGTGTAGTAATAACAGGGGCCACTGAGGGGTCATCCTGTCAACGCTGGTTGCACAGTGACTGAACGAGGCTCTCAGTACAGAAGTCTCAAACGCATCACCACCCCTATAGGGTGTCTGGGAGCCGGCACACACACTGACAAATGAACCCATGTAAACACTCTACAGTACACACAGACATATATAATACATCACATAGACTCTCTCTCTCACACAGACACCCACCCAGGCACACACACACACACACACACACACACACACGCACGCACGCACACTGCAGCTGTAGACAACTTTGGTCTTGGATGAGTGTCAAAGACTAGAAAGCTGGTTGTTATTGTATAATCACTACAGCATGGAATGTTGATCTTGTAAGAGTCTTTAAAAGACAGGAAGTTAGGTTAATGAAATATAGTGGGCTCCAAAAGTATTGGAACATTGACAGTATTGTTGTTGTTTTGTCTCTGTACTCCAGCACTTTGGATTTGAAATGACACAGTGGCTACGAGGTTAAAATGCAGACTGTCAGCTTTCATTTGAGGGTATTTCAGGTGTATTGGGTGAACAGTTTAGGAATGACAGCACTTTTTGTACATAGTTCCCCCATTTTAGGGGAACAAAAGTATTGGGACAAATTCACTTATGTGTATTAAAGTAGAAAAAGTTAAGAATTTAGTCCCATATTCATAGTACTCAATGACTACATCAAGCTTGTGACTCCACACATTTGATGGATGCATTTTCTGTTTGTTTTGGTTGTGTTTCAGATTATTTTGTGCCCGGTAGAAATGAAGTAAGGGATAATCAACGAGGGTCTGTGCGTTCTATGGAAAATAATGAACGACATGGAAGCTGATTTCCACAACGCGAACTGACCTTCCACGAAGTTGCATTATTTTCCAGAGATTGATTATCCCTTTTATACCATGGCTACACTTTAAAACATTTGCAGCTAGAAAAGTGTTCATTTGCAGGTAGAAATGTGTTCAACATCCACTGAGGTAACTAGCAAGTTTATTACACAGCTACAGTAGTTGCCAGAATAACTGATGAATTTACGAACGAGCATCACCCGTTGAATATGGTCGTTGTCAGTGAACGTTGGCAAACAAAGCGTAATTAAATTGTTGCCAGCAGCACAGTTAGTCACCAACACCCAGGATAACATGAACACAGCCTAACCAGCTCTGCCAGGGGGAGTAAAATGGTCAGAGTGAGGTGCTCTCTCATTTGTGTCTGGATGTAGCTAGCCAACATTAGCAAGTTAGCTTGGGTGCTTGACTGCCGTTGTGAGGTCAGAATGTTCGGATCAACCCTACTCCTCGGCCAGAGCGTCCAGTGTGCGCTCTGAATTTACGAACGGACAATCTGACAATGCTCTAAATTTACTAACGCACTCTGAGCGCAGTCTGGCACTCAATAATTTGCAAACACACCTGAAGTGTACCAGTAAACTTCCAGAATTGTTTTACTCTCTTTTTGTATTTTTTATGAGCTGACATCTAGTGGCCTTTTTGGGTACTTCAGATTATCACAGGTGTCTGTAATTATCTCTGTGTGGCCTTATCACAAATATATACAATAATCAAATAAGATGATTTAAAAATAAAAAATATAATGACAAAGCTGTAAAACATGATGTTATATATAAACCATCAACTTAGTGAATACTATCGGTGTTTAATATGAGGGTTTCAGCATGACGCCCTATTTTAAGGAGGAAACTGCAGTAAAATATTTCTCCCTCTCCTCTTCCTCTCTCTCTCCTCTTCCTCTCTTTCTCTCTCTCCTCTTCCTCTCCCTCTCTTCTTTCTCTCTCTCCATCCTCTTCCTCTCTCTCCTCTTCCTCTCTCTCTCCTCATCCCTCCCTGCCACCTCTCCCCCTCTCTTCTTTCTCTGTCTCCATCCTCTTCCTCTCTCTCTCCTCTTCCCTCCCTGCCACCTCTCACCCTCTCTTCTTTCTCTGTCTCCATCCTCTTCCTCTCTCTCTCCTCTTCCCTCCCTGCCACCTCTCTCCCTCTCTTCTTTCTCTCTCTCTCCTCTTCCCTCCCTGCCACCTCTCTCCCTCTCTTCTTCCTCTCTCTCTCCTCTTCCCTCCCTGCCACCTCTCTCCCTCTCTTCTTCCTCTCTCTCTCCTCTTCCCTCCCTGCCACCTCTCTCCCTCTCTTCTTCCTCTCTCTCTCCTCTTCCCTCCCTGCCACCTCTCTCCCTCTCTTCTTCCTCTCTCTCTCCTCTTCCCTCCCTGCCACCTCTCTCCCTCTCTTCTTTCTCTCTCTCTCCTCTTCCCTCCCTGCCACCTCTCTCCCTCTCTTCTTCCTCTCTCTCTCCTCTTCCCTCCCTGCCACCTCTCTCCCTCTCTTCTTTCTCTCTCTCTCCTCTTCCCTCCCTGCCACCTCTCTCCCTCTCTTCTTTCTCTCTCTCTCCTCTTCCCTCCCTGCCACCTCTCTCCCTCTCTTCTTCCTCTCTCTCTCCTCTTCCCTCCCTGCCACCTCTCTCCCTCTCTTCTTCCTCTCTCTCTCCTCTTCCCTCCCTGCCACCTCTCTCCCTCTCTTCTTCCTCTCTCTCTCCTCTTCCCTCCCTGCCACCTCTCTCCCTCTCTTCTTTCTCTCTCTCTCCTCTTCCCTCCCTGCCACCTCTCTCCCTCCTCTATTTTCCTCCCTATTTCCTGTTTCCATCCCTGATGTTTAGACCGCCCCTCCTCACATTGTATCTGCACTATTTTCATGTCACTTCATTTGGAGGAGGCAAGACATTTGGGGTCCTAAAAACAGATGTGACAGGCCCATTAAAATGACTGATCCCCCCCTGCTTTCCCATGCAGATGCACCCAGACATAACGTGTCTTCCCTGGGGTTCGGGTAGACCAGGGAGGATGAGAGATTCGGTTTCAGGGCCACATAGCTGGCATTGACACGGCTCCAGAATTATCTCTGATGAGCTTTTCAATTTTGGTGGGTGAGCTCTAATGCCTCTGGGGCGCACACACACGTGCGCGCTACACACACACACACACACACACACACACACACACACATACATGCGCTACACACACACACATCATGCTACACACACATCATGCTACACACACATCACAACTGCTGCTACCAGTCTCTTATTATGATTGATAAATACTGCACAATTTAAACACTCGCCCCCCAATCCCTCCTTCCCCAAAACACATGTAAATATTGAACTATAACTTGTGCCTTCCTGTATTATACTGATGCTAAAATGTTTATTCTATTCTACTGAGACATTAACTTTATGTTAGTGTTCTTATACTTTAATGTTACTTATTATTGTTGCATTGTCGAGTAGGAACCTCCTAGTAAGCATTTCCTTGGCCGGTGTTTACCATGTGTATCCCGCACATATTACTAATACAACAAGAAACTTGAAGTACACTCCACACACACACAGAGAGCAGTACACTGAACACACAGAGAGAGAGCAGTACACTCTGTGTGTTCAGTTACTGCTCTCCTGTGTGTGTGTGATTACTGCTCTCTCTGTGTGTTCAGTGTACTGCCGTTTTTACCAATCTTTTTCGATACACATGGTAAACACCGTAAGGAAATGCTTACTAGGAGGTTCCTACACAATGCAACAATAATAAGTAACATTAAAGTATAAGAACACTCCACACACACACAGAGGGCACTACACTCCACACACAGAGAGAGCACTACACTCCACACACAGAGAGAGCACTACACTCCACACACAGAGAGAGCACTACACTCCACACACAGAGAGAGCACTACACTCCACACACAGAGAGAGCACTACACTCCACACACAGAGAGAGCAGTACACTTCACACACAGAGAGAGCACTACACTCCACACACACAGAGAGAGCAGTACACTCCACACACACAGAGAGAGCACTACACTCCACACACGGAGAGAGCACTATACTCCACACACACAGAGAGAGCACTACACTCCACACACAGAGAGAGAGCAGTACACTCCACACACAGAGAGAGCACTATACTCCACACACAAAGAGAGCACTACACTCCACACACACAGAGAGAGCACTACACTCCACACACACAGAGAGAGCACTACACTCCACACACAGAGAGAGAGCAGTACACTCCACACACACAGAGAGAGCACTACACTCCACACACACACAGAGAGAGCAGTACACTCCACACACACAGGGAAGTACAAATACAGACAGATGACAATCACTCAAAAAGGTTTATGACACAAGCACACGCACACACTTAGCCGTTTAGAAAATGTCATTTGTTCTTAGTTATTTCCCTCCATGCTAAAGTCGAATATATAAACAGTAGGAAGGTAGTCACAGTCACCCAACACAACGTCAATGTGATGGTCTTTTAATCCGTACACCAGCTGGGCTTATAGCATCCTCTGTTCTCTGCCAATCTCCCCCAGACATTACTGTAATAAAACACTCAGGGTTTATGCTGCCGTACTGACTGAGCTCCAGCCACAGATAATCCTGAAGGGATCACACTGCTGGCTAGCTGGCTGCCACCACATTTCATTACAATACATGTTTTAAGCTGTACTGCTGGCTAGCTGGCTGCCACCACATTTCATTACAATACACGTTACAAGCTGTACTGCTGGCTAGCTGGCTGCCACCACATTTCATTACAATACACGTTACAAGCTGTACTGCTGGCTAGCTGGCTGCCACCACATTTCATTACAATACACGTTACAAGCTGTACTGCTGGCTAGCTGGCTGCCACCACATTTCATTACAATACATGTTTTAAGCTGTACTGCTGGCTAGCTGGCTGCCACCACATTTCATTACAAACATGTTACAAGCTGTACTGCTGGCTAGCTGGCAGCCACCACATTTCATTACAATACACGTTACAAGCTGTACTGCTGGCTAGCTGGCTGCCACCACATTTCATTACAATACATGTTTTAAGCTGTACTGCTGGCTAGCTGGCTGCCACCACATTTCATTACAATACATGTTTTAAGCTGTACTGCTGGCTAGCTGGCTGCCACCACATTTCATTACAAACATGTTACAAGGTGTACTGCTGGCTAGCTGGCAGCCACCACATTTCATTACAATACACGTTACAAGCTGTACTGCTGGCTAGCTGGCTGCCACCACATTTCATTACAATACATGTTTCAAGCTGTACTGCTGGCTAGCTGGCAGCCACCACATTTCATTACAATACACGTTACAAGCTGTACTGCTGGCTAGCTGGCAGCCACCACATTTCATTACAATACACGTTTCAAGCTGTACTGCTGGCTAGCTGGCTGCCTCCACATTTCCTTACAATACATGTTTCAAGCTGTACTGCTGGCTAGCTGGCTGCCACCACATTTCATTACAATACACGTTTCAAGCTGTACTGCTGGCTAGCTGGCTGCCACCACATTTCATTACAATACACGTTACAAGCTGTACTGCTGGCTAGCTGGCAGCCACCACATTTCATTACAATACATGTTCCAAGCTGTACTGCTGGCTAGCTGGCTGCCACCACATTTCATTACAATACATGTTCCAAGCTGTACTGCTGGCTAGCTGGCTGCCACCACATTTCATTACAATACATGTTTCAAGCTGTACTGCTGGCTAGCTGGCAGCCACCACATTTCATTACAATACACGTTACAAGCTGTACTGCTGGCTAGCTGGCAGCCACCACATTTCATTACAATACACGTTTCAAGCTGTACTGCTGGCTAGCTGGCTGCCTCCACATTTCATTACAATACACGTTTCAAGCTGTACTGCTGGCTAGCTGGCTGCCACCACATTTCATTACAATACACGTTTCAAGCTGTACTGCTGGCTAGCTGGCTGCCACCACATTTCATTACAATACACGTTACAAGCTGTACTGCTGGCTAGCTGGCAGCCACCACATTTCATTACAATACACGTTTCAAGCTGTACTGCTGGCTAGCTGGCTGCCTCCACATTTCATTACAATACATGTTTCAAGCTGTACTGCTGGCTAGCTGGCTGCCACCACATTTCATTACAATACACGTTTCAAGCTGTACTGCTGGCTAGCTGGCTGCCACCACATTTCATTACAATACACGTTACAAGCTGTACTGCTGGCTAGCTGGCAGCCACCACATTTCTTTACAATACACGTTACAAGCTGTACTGCTGGCTAGCTGGCAGCCACCACATTTCATTACAATACATGTTTCAAGCTGTACTGCTGGCTAGCTGGCTGCAGTTTTGAGTTCCAGAGGTAGCCCCCCCTCCATGTACGTCAACATTAAACTATAATCTTTTTTTATCATAGAAGTTGATTCATTGTAATGTGGTTTTCAGGTTATCATTTAGGTCTATATGAATGTCAAAATGGAGATACAATATTGTGGCAGGGACCAGCCATTTATTTGGAGTGTTTTAAAAAAAACTTTGGTCATGACAACGCCCCAGTAAGTTGCCTGTTCACAGAAAGCAAACGGTTCCAATTAAAAAGATGATGAACAAAATCAGAAGTTAGGCCTCATAATAAGTATTATACCAATGGGTGTTATTGTTCAATTACTCTAAATATATAGTTTTGCCAATGCCCAGTCAGAACTGTCATACCCTCAACTCTGCTGTTCACAGAGCAGGAAAAATAAAGCAAACATTTTCCAAGCTTTTAAATCCACATACGACCAACCATTGACTTGAACTTTATCTGTCAGCATCGACCAAAGATGACAGCTGGACGAGAAAGAGAGACAGAGACAGAAATGGAAAACAAAAACAAATGAGTGAGAGAACCCTGGCACAAAACACTGAAATGGGACATTTGAATTTCTTTCAAGAGGTTTAGGCTTCTGTGACCAACCTCTGTCAAATCCCAGCAGAAAGGCAAAGTGTTTCCAACTTTCCACCCCAGACACCTTGGCCTTGTTAGAATTGTAAATCTGTTGGCTCGGTAAGAAGCTGCAGCTGCTGCTCCAGAATTACCTATTCTGTTGGAAGACCTGCCAGTATCTGGGAGTGAAGCTTCCTCTGAGGGCCACAGTGCACACCAGTGTCTCCTGCAATCCGCCATTCGCCTTGATCAATGGCTACCAAAACGAATGAACCCCATCCAAACTAACAGCGAGGGAGAGAGAGAGAGATAGAGAGGGACTACTGCCTTTTTAACATCATCCGTTGAAAAAAATGAAATAAATATGCAGTAATATGTATACATCTACGACTATCTCAGGCTATTTGTACCTTCTCAGTTCATTCAAAGTGTTGATTGATTTGCTACAGAAGGATATTTTAGATGTGTCTACACCAACTCTTGGATCCAAATCCTTTTTTGGTTCAGAGTATAGCCTAAACAATTGTAAATGAGCTATGAACACAACAGGTCCCAAAATAATATCTATCACCTGCCATAGTTTATGACTGACCAATTTAATACCGAAGGTTACTGTGCTATGTACAAATGAAAAGATAGTTTTAAAAAATGTATTGTGTGTGTGGATCATTCTATGTACGTGACAGGAAGTTCTATCTTTAATTACTTCCTGTCTATCTGTAATGACTTCCTGTCAATCGACGAATCAGGACGTGTTCTGAGTGTTTGGTCACGTCTTACTATTCGTTATGTGACAAGAGTTTTGGCGTTTGATAATATAATTGCATCAAATGCAAACTCATCACCATAAAAATAGGACCGTTGTAAAGCCCTCATGACTTAAAGAGATATAATCATGTTAAAATGTACATGAAAGCAAACACACATTGTGTCATGTCAGGGTGAATTGAAAATAGCCATGTTCAGTCAATCAAGATTGTATCCAAAGCCTGCATTTACATTGGTTCTTGTAAACCGACCACAACTACCACAGTTTTGCTTTACGTTTTTTTATTGCTGCAGTAACGTGTGGTCTAAAACAAGCTTCGGATCAGAATGAGTCATCAAAGGACAGGCGTCGGCACTCTGCCCTACTGAAGACATGGCCAAGAGCCAAACTATCCGTCACCCACATGATGCCAGACCCCAACAAAATGTTCCTGTTTACGAGGTGAGAGAGAGAGAGGGTTCTCTCCAATGAAAACAAACTTATAAGGATACACCCCTTTTTTAAATTTTTGCCTAAAATGACATACCCAAATCTAACTGCCTGTAGCTCAGGCCCTGAAGCAAGGATATGCATATTCTTGGTACCATTTCAAAGGAAACACTTTGAACTTTGTGTAAATGCGAATGGAATGTAGGAGAATATAATAGAATAGATCTGGTAAAAGATAATACAAGGAAAAAATATATATATTTTGTATTTTTTGTACCATCATCTTTGAAATGCAAGAGAAAGGCCATAATGTATTATTCCAGCCAAGTTGCAATTTATATTTTGTCCACTAGATGGCAGCAGTGTATGTGCAACGTTTTAGACTGATCCAATTAACCATTGCATTTCTGTTAAAACTGTTGTATCAAGACTGCCCAAATGTGCCTAATATGTTTATTAATAACTTTTCATGTTCAGAATGATGCACTCTCCTAAACAATAGCATGGTATTCTTTCACTGTAATAGCTACTGTAAATAGCTAGTTAGATTAACAAGAATTTAAGTTTCTGCCAATATCAGATATGTCTATGTCCTGGGAAATGTTCTTGTTACTTACATCCTCATGCTAGTCGCATTAGCCTACGTTAGCTCAACCGTCCCATGGAAGGGACACCGATCCTGAAGAAACCAATCAGTGTATCACTTCTGTTGGGAAACAGGGAAAGACATGAACAGAACCCGCAACAAGAGTAAACATTTGACCTGGAATATGGTCTCCTGTTGACTGTGACTGTTGTTTCACTGTCAATATTTTCCTCAGGTCCCCTCGCTCCAGTGAACTGCTATGATTTATGGCAGGAGTACACATAGATTCAACCTGGGGCTGATTTTTGTAGGAGAGAACGGTCGGGGGACCATTCTTACCATTGTAAGAATTTGTACACTGTACACTGTACAGTATATTGACCACAACTAAGCCAAATAAGAGATTGTATTTATAAATAACAATCATTTCATACCTTGATTACATTGAGACACAATCACATCTCTTTTTTTATGTGTGGGAATACTTGGAAACAGATTTCCTAAATTAAATATATTTGTTGCTGAATTCCTGGCCATTTTACAGTCCCCCCCTCCCCCTTTTATGAAATATTTTTACTGAAACCTTTGGGGGGGCAAGAAAAATCCCTTTGACCGGTTTTGGCCAGCGGGCCACCTGTTGCCAAACCAGACCCCTGGTTTATGGGGACGTTTCTCTTTAATTCAATACTGTTGGCAGTCAGGATGGAGGTTGTAGAGTTGGGCAGTATAGGGGTTGTGTGTGTGTGTGTGTGTGTGTGTGTGTGTGTGTGTGTGTGTGTGTGTGTGTGTGTGTGTGTGTGTGTACACACTCGGCTGCATGTGTTTGTATTGCATTTGGTCAAGTTTACGGGACAATGACACAAGTCCTGGTATGTACCGTAATGGCTGCTGTTCTTGTCAAACAGATGGCTGATATCTGTGTCTGTCAGCATACATGGGGGTGGGACGAGCGGGGACACCATGGCCCTGGATATGGGGTAGCTAAACTAGCGTGAAACTGCATTCCGTCACGGATTACCAAGGCAGAGCTTTTCATTACCTGCCTTTCATAACGGGATATTTATGGCAACGGGTGGTGTTGGAGAGGCAGCGGGTGGTGTGGGTGAGGCAGCAGACACATGCAACTCATTTGCCTACCGAACGGATGCCAAAAAACGGGGAGAGAGAGCGAGGAGAGCGGCAAATGGTGCAGAGAAAAAGCGATTGGTGTGGGGAAAATGGCTGCCCTGATACGCCATGTTATTGTCCATTTCACAGTCATATGAGTCCGCTGGCTGATTCAGGGATAATTGTATACAGGTTTTTTTCCAGAGGGGTTGTGAGTTCAAGAGGAGGGATTGCAAGGACATTAGGGGG
>NC_059467.1:42382087-42394587 GCF_905237065.1 Salmo salar
GAAAAAAGGGTCAAACCCAAAACAAGCAGGCTGGAGACTCTTCCTCTTGGCGTGGGCGTCATGCCACTCATGTCATCATGGTGGTGGGCAGCGTGCTAAATGTGGCACATCAGAGGTCACTCTAGCATGGCAACCATTCCATGCTAAGCCGTGCCATGCCAGGCAGGTCTCTCTCTCTCTCTCGCTCTCTTTCTCTGCATCTCTCCCAGTTGGCAGTTGGCCTAGCAGTTCATCTGATCAGAGCAATGCTAATGGCAGACGGCATCTCTCCCAACAAGCAGTGCCTGGCCGAGGAGCCTGCGGTGGCAGAGGTGACATCAGGAGCTCTCCACCTCGGATGAATAATAATTGAAAGGGCCAGGAGCAGGGCTTTGAGGGACTACGGTTGGCTCGCTGCTACTCATTAAGCCATTGGAACGGATGGGGAAAGCTGTTTGGCCTCACATGCAGCAGGGCTTTGGGGGTCTGAGAGGGAGTGAGGGGGGTGAGATAGTGTGTCAAGCATGGAGGAAAGCGATTTCGAAGAGGCTTTGTTGTTGCATGCCAAGTTATTATAGAAACCAAATCCCTGATGTGTAATTGATCTAGATAAGAGTTATGGGGTTATGATGATAGGTTGTTAATGGGGATATTATTATTATGACTATTAGTATTATTATAATTATTACTATAATTATGATTACAATTTCTTACTGTTATTATAATTATTATTGTTCATTTGTATTTCATTGCTCTTTTGTCTGTTGGCAATATGGCATATAACAACAATGCATCATACAGCATCATGACCCATGATGCCCAAAGACAGAGTAAATACTGACCCATGGTGCCCATAGACAGAGTAAATACTGACCCATGATGCCCAAAGACAGAGTAAATACTGACCCATGGTGCCCATAGACAGAGTAAATACTGATCCATGATGCCCAAAGACAGAGTAAATACTGACCCATGGTGCCCATAGACAGAGTAAATACTGACCCATGATGCCCAAAGACAGAGTAAATACTGACCCATGGTGCCCATAGACAGAGTAAATACTGACCCATGATGCCCAAAGACAGAGTAAATACTGACCCATGGTGCCCAAAGACAGAGTAAATACTGACCCATGGTGCCCATAGACAGAGTAAATACTGACCCATGGTGCCCAAAGACAGAGTAAATACTGACCCATGGTGCCCATAGACAGAGTAAATACTGACCCATGATGCCCAAAGACAGAGTAAATACTGACCCATGGTGCCCATAGACAGAGTAAATACTGACCCATGATGCCCAAAGACAGAGTAAATACTGACCCATGGTGCCCAAAGACAGAGCAAATACCGAACCATGGTGCCCAAAGACAGAGTAAATACTGACCCATGATGCCCAAAGACAGAGTAAATACTGACCCATGATGCCCAAAGACAGAGTAAATACTGACCCATGATGCCCAAAGACAGAGTAAATACTGACCCATGATGCCCAAAGACAGAGTAAATACTGACCCATGATGCCCAAAGACAGAGTAAATACTGACCCATGATGCCCAAAGACAGAGTAAATACTGACCCATGGTGCCCAAAGACAGAGTAAATACTGACCCATGGTGCCCATAGACAGAGTAAATACTGACCCATGATGCCCAAAGACAGAGTAAATACTGACCCATGGTGCCCATAGACAGAGTAAATACTGATCCATGATGCCCAAAGACAGAGTAAATACTGACCCATGGTGCCCATAGACAGAGTAAATACTGACCCATGATGCCCAAAGACAGAGTAAATACTGACCCATGGTGCCCATAGACAGAGTAAATACTGACCCATGATGCCCAAAGACAGAGTAAATACTGACCCATGGTGCCCAAAGACAGAGTAAATACTGACCCATGGTGCCCATAGACAGAGTAAATACTGACCCATGATGCCCAAAGACAGAGTAAATACTGACCCATGGTGCCCATAGACAGAGTAAATACTGACCCATGATGCCCAAAGACAGAGTAAATACTGACCCATGGTGCCCATAGACAGAGTAAATACTGACCCATGATGCCCAAAGACAGAGTAAATACTGACCCATGGTGCCCAAAGACAGAGCAAATACCGAACCATGGTGCCCAAAGACAGAGTAAATACTGACCCATGATGCCCAAAGACAGAGTAAATACTGACCCATGATGCCCAAAGACAGAGTAAATACTGACCCATGATGCCCAAAGACAGAGTAAATACTGACCCATGATGCCCAAAGACAGAGTAAATACTGATCCATGATGCCCAAAGACAGAGTAAATACTGACCCATGGTGCCCATAGACAGGGTGCATGCAGCTAGCAAGCTGTGCAATGGCTGCTAGTGGTAATCCTGCTAGAATGTTAGAAATGTCCTGATATTCTACACATTTGGCCATAGCATATGAACATGGCATAAACTATCTGAGCAAGCCTTTTGGAGCCATAAGTGAGTTTTGGTTGTGGGCCCCCTGGAGGTCGGGGCCCAACTGCGTGCCCATCAGTAATAAGGCCCTGACCATCACTGGTGTACTACATGACACAGGCCAATGCAAAGACCATTTGCATACTGATGGTAAAATATGATTGTCATTGGGGGTGGATAGTAAAGACAGGAAGATTGATCAAGATTTTACCAAACACGTCCTGTAGGTAGAAGAAAACCAATATTTCATTTTGTGAAAAATAAATATGTAGAAAAAGCAAACAGTTTGAAAACCCCTGAGCTGTAGAACTCTAGGTTATTCCAGAAACATGTCTGGAGTCTGATCATTGCAATCACTCAGCATTGTCCGAGGCAAGCTGGGTAGACAGCTAATTCAGCCTTTTTAACAGCAAATTGGCCAGACAGAAGGAAATCAATGTCTTCTACCGTCAGCCCAACAACAAGACAGAATATTTTTCTCAGAGTGGACAAACTCCTATCTAATCTTTGAAACAGTGTGGAACCGTTACCTGTGATTGCGAGTGGATGCTTAGAAGCTGATTTATTTATGATGGATATATTGACTATATCACGATTATTATTCTATTATTTCATTTATATGAATAATTCAAAATACAATATTTATTATTTTATTAAGGCATTTGTCTGATCCAGGGTCAAGGGCATGTTGACCGATCTACCACCAGGCCAAAAAACGTGAACCCGAACCCTCCAAGATCCCCCCACAGTTCCCCAATAGCTGTCCCTCAATCATTCGAGACCCCTCCCACAGTCCCCCCCCTCCCAGAAAGAAAAATAAATAAAAAATACAATGAATTCCATTCCCCACCCCCAAGAACCCCCCAATGCACCAACAACCAAGAGAATGAACTCAAGAGAAAAAAGGAAAAGACAGAAGAAAACAGCAAACAACACAATGCAACATAAACATGTTAAATACATTTAAAACAAAGGACATCAAGGACAACTGAAAACATAACAGCAATGCCAACTGTATATGTTTGTGTGCATGTCTGGCACTATTACATGTATGTGTGTGTTCTTGTATGTGTTTATTTGAATGACAGTGTGTGTATATGCATGTGTACAAACACCTGCACGGCATCAGCCTCAGGCAAACCGGCATTAGTTGTAAAAACACTGCCACTTAGTGTCATTCAAATGTACTTTTTATTATGTTTGATTTTTACTTATTTTTTATTTTTACTTTTATCTTTGACCATCATTCTATCTCTCACACAGCAACTCCACTCCCACTTGTCTCCAATTCCACATATCAACCCTCAGCTTCCCTCAGCCCATCCCAACTATCTCTGCTGGCCACCCACTTCGGGATTCTATGCAACACATATCTTTCAACTATGCTGTGATGTTTAGTATAATATAATAGTATAATTACTTGATTCTAGAACGATTAAGCTTACATAGTATAATTACTTGATTCTATCACTTCATCTCCACCATTCCTTTTCATGCATTTTTCCCCGGTCATGAAATGAAAGATTACATCATCATCACAATTGTACAAGCAGGAATAATAACTCCCTCGTCCTTCACTGCAAAATCCTAATCATCTCCTTTAAATGCCATAATGTCCGTTGATGTCTTCAGCAGTTTGTGCAAATAGATTCGTAAAGGGCAAGGTGTCAGATAAGAAGGAATTGAGAGAGAGAAAAAAAGGTAGAAATTAAAAAGCTGCATGCAGTCGGTATTATGCATGCAATCTTTTCTCCCCCGTTGACGATCTGAGCACAATGACCTTCTGAATCTCATTTGACGAATAAAAGAGAGCCGCAGTTCAATGACAACCAATGAGGTGACTCATGTAGCTGAACAAAGCAAATGAGTGCCTGTTCTCTCCCTGCAGGCTTTGACTCCATCTTTGAAATCTCCCTCTTATTGTTTTATTAAGCCTCCTGGAGCACAGAATAACAGTCCTGTTTTATTAAGCCTCCTGGAGCACAGAATCACAGTCCTGTTCTATTAAGCCTCCTGGAGCACAGAATCACAGTCCTGTTTTATTAAGCCTCCTGGAGCACAGAATCACAGTCCTGTTTTATTAAGCCTCCTGGAGCACAGAATCACAGTCCTGTTTTATTAAGCCTCCTGGAGCACATAATCACAGTCCTGTTTTATTAACCATCCATTGTGCCTGAGCATTGTGCTCTTTCCCAGAGCAGGTAGCCTGATTCTAGATCTGTTTGTGCTGTTTTGCCAACTCCTTGTCACTCATTGTTAGCCACATTTGACCTCACCACAAACAGATCTGGGATCAGGCTCCAGAGCAGGTGGTGCAGAGATCCCCTGATCTATAGATCACATTGAGCACAGTGTGGTGAGCTATGTGGACCATCTATAGTGTTGGAGCAGTACAGCAGGTCTGCTCCAGAGCATGTGGGGGTGAGGACAGAGAACAGAGAGGTTTGAAGGTATTGAAGATACCTCTTTTACAGTGTTTCCTGACATTATGTTGAGAAACACACACACATACAACACACATACACACACACACACACACACACACACACACACACACACACACACACACACACACACACACACACACACACACACACACACACACACACACACACACACATACATACAGCGCACACAATACATATACAGCACACACACACATATACAGCACACACACACACAGCACACTCCACATCTCTCCAGCTGTGAGGAATGATTTACCTAAATATCATCCCGAGAAAATGGAACATGAACCGACAGTCATTTCCTAAATGACTCATTCCACATAGCCAATACAAGGATATGGAAAACCAATGAGGCATCACATAACATTAGAGTATAGGCTACAGCATAGTGGTCATGGAGGGCCAGTTCTGATGATGGTAGGAAGGAGACAAAACCAGGACTGGATTCACACGTACACTGTGGAGGTCAAACTCTAGGGTTTGTTGTTGTTGGCAACGCCTTAGCATGCGAAGGAACACCCCCTTCCTGTGACCTCACAGGTCCACCTCTCACCGATCACTTCCCCTGTGTGTGTGTGTGTGTGTGTGTGTGTGTGTGTGTGTGTGTGTGTGTGTGTGTGTGTGTGTGTGTGTGTGTGTGTGTGTGTGTGTGTGTGTGTGTGTGTGTGTGTGTGTGTGGTAAGCCACCACCAAGCATGCTGCTGTGGAATGGGTTATCTTAGTCCCTATGACTGTCAATATTTGTAGACATGGAGGGCCTCAGATGGTTGAACCAACACCAGGGTCTGCACCCTTCATCTCTCTCTCTCTCGCTCCTTCTCTCTCTCTCTCTCTCCTTCTGTCTCTCTCTCTCTCTCTCTCTCCTTCTCTCTCTCTCTCGCTCTCTTTCTCTCTCACACACACAGACTAACACACACACAGTGGAGGACTTCTCTCATCAGGCCAGATGGCAGCAATGGGTTCCATGATATAAAGTTGGGACTGTTTGTTTATTTAATGTCTTAAACCCTTTAACTCCCTTTGTGGTGCACGGACCAGTGCACTCACCAGATGTGTAGGAACTAGGGTCTGTTGGGCCAGCCCATTGGAGTGTGTACACAGTCTGACATCTGACAGGCACATATACACATATTTACACTACGTCGATTTATTACCTCTTACACACACACACACACACACACACACACACACACACACACACACACACACACACACACACACACACACACACACACACACACACACACACACACACACACTCACACTTATTCGTACCACACACACACACGCCTGTTCTGCCAATTGCACAGTTCCATCATGTATTTGTCCCAGCGTATTACATTGCCTCCTGAATTTCCCTGCTCTTTAGCTCCCTCTCAAATAGAACTGATGCTGTGAGAATTCACAGGTCCTAGACCTAGCACAACAACATGGAGGAAAACCAGCTTCCCATCCATCTTGTTAGTGTGTGTGTGTGTGTGTGTGTGTGTGTGTGTGTGTGTGTGTGTGTGTGTGTGTGTGTGTGTGTGTGTGTGTGTGTCAGTGGGACTTGTACTGTACACATGAGTTAGGGTGTCTGACGAAACATGTAAGGACTGATGAGTTTCTGTTGTAAGACACTGCTCAAATAGCATCTCCTCATTGGCTGCCAACACTAACCCAAACACACAGACAGACCATGGAGGAGAGACTTGTTCTTGTCATTCTCACTTCAGCCCTGAGGGAACACATTTATGCGTTAGCCTACTGACACCGAAAAGAAAAACATTGAGTAAAATACTTCCTCTTTTCATGCTGAGCTGCTGAGTGAGAAAATAAAGAATATGTGTACGATAAAGCCATGAACTAGCTAAGTTAGGTGATTTATTTAGCGTGTAACGTTTTAGGCGCCTTCATGTACATGATTGAAACAATTGCCTCTTGATCCGTAGTAGCCACAGTTAGAACAACACAGCACATGTGCAGCTCATGTTGGCCTCTGAGCCGTCACCATCATGGCGTGCCAATGTAACGCACCAGGGCATGTCTAGCATGTGCATGACAACGCCATAAACTCAGAGGCTAACCACAGTTTGTCCTAGCCTCCCGACGAAGTGTGTTTCATTGGGTCTGATACAGGGAGTTCCAGGGAGTTCTTCCACACTGGTAAAGGAATGGTGCCTCGACTAACCACTGTGAGCCAGACCACTGCTATCTGAAACCCCACCGCAATACACAGTGGGTTACCAACACTGGAACATAAACACGGTACTTTCCTCTTTTCTTGTCAGAAGTTGGCTTTCTCTCATTTCTCTTTGTTTTTTTTTAATAGTCCTTGGCGGGGATCTTCCGACCTCAACATTCTAGTACATTTCTACATACCCACAATTCACTCTTTTGAAATAAACAATGGTCGCCGTACTGAGTTAAACTACCTCCTGGAATCTTGGGCCGAACCAGAGCCCATAGGTCAGAGAGGGAGAAAGAAAGGCAGAGACACACATGACAGAACACTTCTTCTCTGTGCTCTGTGGGGAGCAGACGGATGACTTCCTGTAGCTGATGACAATGCGGCCGTCGGTCCCCTTCTGTCGCAATTAATTTCTGCTGCTGCCAACACAACAACACAAGCTTGGTGTGGCGCCGCAACGTTAGCTCAATGCATTAATTAGCCCAGCGCCATTAGCAGACAAATAAGGAGAATCAGAGGCACTTAATCAGCACATGATGTCCCTCTTCAGAGTAATTGAACAAGTGTTGCTGTCATGGGGCCCTGATTGGAGCTATGGCCATGGCTAACGACGCTGCATGCTAGCTCCATTAGCGATTAGTACCTGGGTGAAGGGTAGCACTGAAAGGCTAGAGAAGCGGGAGGAAATGTTTGTTTACAGCCTCTTCCAGAGGGAGAGAGAGAGAGACGTTATTAACTACCATAGCAACTAATGGGTACGCTGCGGGAGCAATTAGCCACATAGTTGGGTAGAGACGTGGAAAAGAACATGCTGCTCAGACAGGCTAACTACACACTCCAGAGGAATCCTAACATCTTATTTGAAAGTGCTTTAGGTTGTGGACTACACATGTTTGAACTGAAAATATTTATCAAAAACCTGCGAAAATGTTTCCAACAGGTAAGAGCGAGACTCAGAATGGTACGTCTCAACAATGCTTATAGCCGCTAAGCACTACAATAACTAAAAGGTAATGTTCAGTGAAATCATCAAAATAATGCTCTTGTTTTGTCTCATGAATGACATGTTACAAAGGCGGAAATAGAAACCCTTTATTTTAACATTTTCTGTAGCTCAGTTGGTAGAGCAGGGTGCTTGTGACACTGAATAGTGGGTTCAAATCCCGGGACCACCCTTAAGTAAAATGTATGCATGCATGACTGTTGCTTGGGATGAAAGTGTCTGCTAAATGGCACCTATTATTATAGAGAAGACATGGCCTGAGCTGGTGGAATGTGTGTCAGCGGCACGTGGAACTCAGTGGGAACTGGGAACACATAATTACCTTTCAGAGGATGCTACCTGGCAGATGTAGCGATAACACATGGTTGCTTTCAAACATTCCAATGGCAACACCCTTGTTAACTTAAAGGACATAGAAGGTCAAATTACAAACCATATTAATGGGTTTTATAGACACGCATTGGTCCTTTTACAGTATACTTTTTTCTGTTTACCGTAATAATGTGTTGCTAGCAACTAATAGTGTAAACTTTCTTTTTTGATTAATGTATGCTAATTAATAATATTAATGTCAGTCACAGTAATAATTTCACACTCATTTTGTAATTATACAGTGACACTAAACCAGACGATGGTTGCCATGGCATTAATATGTGAGCCATACTGCCATGTGGTGTAGACAGTGGTCATATTGTGTTCCCTAGCTATCTGTTACTTCTCCCCACCCAGACAGTGGTCATATTGTGTTCCCTAGCTATCTGTTACTTCTCCCCACCCAGACAGTGGTCATATTGTGTTCCCTAGCTATCTGTTACTTCTCCCCACCCAGACAGTGGCCATATTGTGTTCCCTAGCTATCTGTTACTTCTCCCCACCCAGACAGTGGCCATATTGTGTTCCCTAGCTATCTGTTACTTCTCCCCACCCAGACAGTGGCCATATTGTGTTCCCTAGCTATCTGTTACTTCTCCCCACCCAGACAGTGGCCATATTGTGTTCCCTAGCTATCTGTTACTTCTCCCCACCCAGACAGCGGCCATATTGTGTTCCCTAGCTATCTGTTACTTCTCCCTACCCAGACAGCGGCCATATTGTGTTCCCTAGCTATCTGTTACTTCTCCCCACCCAGATAGTGGCCATATTGTGTTCCCTAGCTATCTGTTACTTCTCCCCACCCAGACAGCGGCCATATTGTGTTCCCTAGCTATCTGTTACTTCTCCCCACCCAGATAGTGGCCATATTGTGTTCCCTAGCTATCTGTTACTTCTCCCCACCCAGATAGTGGCCATATTGTGTTCCCTAGTTATCTGTTACTTCTCCCCACCCAGACAGCGGCCATATTGTGTTCCCTAGTTATCTGTTACTTCTCCCCACCCAGATAGTGGCCATATTGTGTTCCCTAGATATCTGTTACTTCTCCCCACCCAGACAGCGGCCATATTGTGTTCCCTAGTTATCTGTTACTTCTCCCCACCCAGATAGTGGCCATATTGTGTTCCCTAGCTATCTGTTACTTCTCCCCACCCAGATAGTGGCCATATTGTGTTCCCTAGCTATCTGTTACTTCTCCCCACCCAGATAGTGGTCATATTGTGTTCCCTAGTTATCTGTTACTTCTCCCCACCCAGACAGCGGCCATATTGTGTTCCCTAGTTATCTGTTACTTCTCCCCACCCAGACAGCGGCCATATTGTGTTCCCTAGTTATCTGTTACTTCTCCCCACCCAGACAGCGGCCATATTGTGTTCCCTAGTTATCTGTTACTTCTCCCCACCCAGATAGTGGCCATATTGTGTTCCCTAGCTATCTGTTACTTCTCCCCACCCAGATAGTGGCCATATTGTGTTCCCTAGTTATCTGTTACTTCTCCCCACCCAGATAGTGGCCATATTGTGTTCCGTAGCTATCTGTTACTTCTCCCCACCCAGACAGTGGCCATATTGTGTTCCCTAGCTATCTGTTACTTCTCCCCACCCAGATAGTGGCCATATTGTGTTCCCTAGTTATCTGTTACTTCTCCCCACCCAGATAGTGGTCATATTGTGTTCCCTAGCTATCTGTTACTTCTCCCCACCCAGATAGTGGTCATATTGTGTTCCCTAGTTATCTGTTACTTCTCCCCGGAATGCGAAGAATTCTCCCAAGCGTTATATGACTGATCAGATCTGAGCTCATCTTCATGTTTGATTGTCTCCTTTACAGCCACTGACTCCTGGCATGTCAACCATCTCACGGGAAAAAGAAACCAGCAAGTCTTTAAAGAGGGCTATTGTTGAAGGATTTAAAACATCATAACACTAAGGTACGTCTCACACCTTGTTCTTGGCGAACGGCTGGAAGGTGGAAGGAAAACGCCTCGGGACAATTCTGTGTTCACTCAGTATGCTGTGGTTTGAGGTTGTTACTGTACCCGTTAATGGATGGATAGATAGATAGATAGATAGATAGATAGATAGATAGATAGATAGATAGATAGATAGATAGATAGATAGATAGATAGATAGATAGATAGATAGATAGATAGATAGATAGATAGATAGATAGATAGATAAAGAAAACCCACTCCCTGATCTCAGCCGACATCAAGGTGGCCCAGTGTACCAGGTTAGTTGAGGCAGGAGAAGAGGGTGTTATGGTTGAATTACACTACAGTCACATTCTGTTGCATTCTGTGCTGGTTAAAAACACTGACAAGGCAAGACAGGCCCACATAAATACATTTCCTGCCCTGTTGCTTTAGGCTCTGCCCCCAACTGTCTGCTGAGTCACCGGATAAAGAACATAACTCCCCTTTTGTCTTTCAGACAGAGCAAACCCCTTGGGCTTAGAAACTCACTACCTTTTTAAGGTGAAGACGGACACATTACATGACTGACAGACACACGGACAGTTTGGCAGGAGGCAGTATAGAACGCAGTAATAACAGTTCTTAAGTTGGAGTCGCTCAGCCTGTTTTTATTTTCACAAGCTGCTATTAAGTAGATGTGATGTTCATGCTTCTGGGTGTGTTATTGTCAGTTGTTGAACTGTATCCAGGAGAGGTAAACAGTAGGTTCATGAGATGTTTTGTAGTGATGTTATGTCATGTCTCATAATAACTGTTTCCATTGGATTGGACCAGTTTGTGGGATTGGTTTGTTGACTGAAAAAACACAGGAATTGTTACAAGCTGTAACAATGTGCACAAGCTGCATCAATGTTGGTTGGAGTAGGAAATCAACTTATATATTTTTTTCAGTCTGCGAATCTTGTTCACGAAACAATTGCACAGAATACTAAAATACCTAAAGCACATCTGAACATAAATGATCTGTTATCCAATATCTGCCAGACTAACTGAAAGTGTGTCATCTATATCTAAATAAATGAAAGTATTACAATAATCTGGTTCTACTGACACAACAACAACCACTGAGACATATTATTTTAATTTTAATTTTACCTTTATTTAACTAGTCAAGTCAGTTAAGAACAAATTCTTATTTACAATGACAGCCTACCCCAGCCAAACGCTAACCCGGACGACGCTGGGCCAATTGTGCACTGCCCAATGGGACTCCCAATCACGGTCGTTTGTGATACAGCCTGGAATCGAACCAGGGTCTGTAGTGATGCCTGTAGCACTGAGATGCAATTCCTTAGACCGCTGCGCTACTCGGGAGCCCCCCCCATTTGTATTAAGGTATATACAAATGAAGGTGAACTGTCTGGGCCCTCCTTCACTCCCACCACAGGTGTTGCTGCTACTGAAACCCTAGCCCCTGTAACCAGAGCGCCCGTTAAATCGCCACTATGCCAGTAACCGTGCCAACCACACACCTGCTAATGCAAGCAGGACCACTTGGGGCCAGCTGACGTCACTCGCAGGCTATCGGGGATCAGTCACACCACGTTAAAACATCCCCTTTCCCAGGAACCACTAAAAGGGGGCGTCGCTCCTATCTTTACGCCTTCACACTGAGGGGAAGGTCAGGAACTCTGTGGTTTTCAATAGGCATTTACAGGCAGCATGTGAGGCAGCCTACTCTCATTTAGAGGTCAGCCTCTCATGAATCGCATGTTCACATGCAAGCAGCTTGGAGATAATGGAACATTTTTAATGGTAGAATTTATTGGAGTTAAATAAAGTTCATTGTAGAGAGATTGACATAATGTTGGAGAGTTTGAGAGGAGTAGAGAGAGTCTACAAAATAGATGCTTTATGAGCCTCAAAAGTACAGGAAGTGTATTGATGTGTCTTCACTTGTTTGTTAGAGAAGTATGAGTGTGTCTGTCTCTGACTGTGTCTGTGAGAGAGTAAATGAAAGGAGAAGAATGGAGAGAGGGAGAGAAAGTGTGTGTGTGTGTGTATGCGTGTGTGTGTGTGTTTGTTTGTGTGAGTGCATGCTTGTGTAACTGGGTTTTTGTCAATTAGATTTTGGAACTGAGTGTG